>NC_041395.2:170336563-170371563 GCF_900747795.2 Erpetoichthys calabaricus | reverse complement strand
CTGCGCCACCATGCCACCCTTTTGGGTGGGAGTACTCCTGTCAAAAGAAATAAATAACAGGCTTTGACTCCACATGGCTTGCTATTAAAGCCACTATACAAAACACAGGCTGCGGTTTTCTATAAATTGTTTTGTTGAAAGGCACAATCGATCACAAACATGAATTTCTTTGTAAAGAACTTTGTATTGGTTCTCATTGTAAATAGAGATCAAAAGATGTTTTCTAAGAGGCATTTCCTGTTCTGTAGTCCAATTAAATTCCTTCCATTTGCAAAATTATTTATGTTTAGAAATATTAAGAGGAAAGGCGGGCAAGGCAATGTAAAGAGTGAAATACCAAGGAGAAACATGGACGGAGACACGGAACGGGGGGCCTCGGATCGTCTTGTGAAGCCACCCCCTTCACCATCTGGATCGCAGCTGCGAACACTGACCTTTTTCTCAGGAGTTTAAGGGACCCGCTGTCAGTCAGCCCCTGTTACAGTGTGAGGGCGGCTTTTTGTAAACTGTGAATTTTCCCTCACCCGAATCGTTTGTGTGTACAAAAGGCGGCTAAGTGAGAATGCAAAGATGTAAGAAGAGGTCAGGGGCACTGAGAAAATTAGAGCAAATCGCTGTTTGTAGTCATACATTACTGCATGTGGGCGGGACAAAGAACTTGAAAACATGTCAGGGTGGCCTTTACCGTCCCTGATGACATATTTCCTAGACAGGGGGAAGAGTGGGACCTTAAACAATCCGTAAAAAAAAAGCGGGAGAGCTTTTTGTCCGAACTGATATGCATGTACTGTTCTATGCATGCTGCCACTCGCAGTCCTGCATTGAATTAAATTACGTTATGAATGTTAGCCCTCTCGCCGCGACTCTGCTCATGATTAAGCGGCCTTAGAAAATGGGTTGGTACGCTAGTCTTCTTGGATCGAATTTAATTTTGAACTATGCGTTTTGATTCACGTTGCGATTAGTGCTACTGTCCCATAATTTCGATTATTGCGTCCGAATCACGGCCCGATCTCTGTTGTTTGCACAGTTTCTCTATATGGTTTATTCCGGAAACTTCGGCCTCATTCCGGACACTCCCTCGTCCCAGAAATCGCAAGTTGCTTGAGCGGAGGATTCTGCATTAATGCCATTTGAGTGGATGTAAGTGTGCCCTGTGGTGGGCTGGCCACCCCTTCAGATCTGGTCCTTTATTCTGCAGGGATGTTCTCCCGACTACGCATTTGATAAGCGAGTTCAGAAAATGGATGGGTGGATCATAACACTCTTAAATGTAAAGTTGCTAGAGTAGTTCATCAAAGCGATGCAATAGGAGAACCATTTTTGATTCCCAAAAGACCCATCCACATGAATTATCCAGAAAAAAACATTATTTATTTGAATCCGCAGCAGGCTCCTAAAGTAAATAACCTTGAATAGATGGTAACAGATTTGTGAAATACCAATAGGACTCTTGCTGCATACAATAACACAGGCTAAGTCTCTGTTAGTGTCCTGTGTCACCGGTTTCAATATGTTTTGGTACCTGCGTTAAATTGATTAGAATGATTCAGGTTTATTAATTATAATTGGAATTATTCACTTACCCACCTTTGTTTGAATTAGATTTTTTTTTTCTTTTTTATGTACGAGTTAATTGATGTATTGAATGGTTATAGTTTTTCTTTTCGTTTAAGTGGCGTTTTAGTTTAATTGGCTTATTGGTAATGGGTCGATTATTGATTTCTCCCACCTGAAATTAGATTAGTATGATAAATAACAGCTGAGCAGGTAAAAAAGGGAACCAGAAAACAATGCTGAACAAGTAGACGTGACGTGACGTGAGGTGAGGTGACGTGACGTGACGTGATGTGATGTGATGTAACGTTTGATTTTCTTTTGTAATGTTACCTATAGTTTTTAATTATAACGTTTTGACCATTAACATTTTCTTTCTTTATTCAGTTTGAAATGTTTTTCAGATTATGATAATTGAGAAAAGGACTCTGGCTGGCACAGGATGGACTCTTGTGTAGGTGTTACTCAGGAGGCATGGAATTTGCTTTTCCTTTCTTGTAACTTTCTCTTTGTTACCTTGTAAAGCATTTTGAGCTACACTGCTGTATGAAAATGTGCTATATAAATGAATGTTGTTACTATGCAAGAAAACCCTTTTTCAGTGTCTCCTATTCAAGGGGTCTTGGTCACCTAAATTATCAGTTCTGTGTCTAAGCTTTGTAAATTATTAGAACTAATTTGAATGGCCAGTACATAGGAAGCCATTTGCTCAATGTAATTGCACCTCCAGGGAAACTAAACCTCTTGGATTCCTCCAAATTAGTTGAATGCCTTACCTGTCTCAACCACAAATAGCCCAGAAGTCCTCTTGCAAATAAAGCAACAGCAAGGCTGAAAAGGTGCTTAGGCAAAAGGAAATGTTGCAGGACAACAGGAGCTCTTGCCCCAGATAACTGCAAGTAAACACACAGCAGTCCTGGAATAATGTCAGATCTGTGCAAATTCCAATTCAAAAGACAAAAGTGTGAGCATTTTTTTGCATTCCAGTGTTAATACTGGAGACTAAGTACATTAACATGCTTGCTTGTGTGCTAAGTGGTCTCTCTGTCTCTCACTCACACTCACACACAGCTCCCCAGTTTATGCAGGCAATGACCTGGCTTCTTTTCTTGCATGCTGGTCCATTTCTGTCATCTCATACGTCGTACATGGTACCTAATATATGTGTTTATGCTTGGTGAATCAATGAGAATTGTTGTTGTATCATAACTGCAGAGTCCTAAACTAGACCCAGTCCCTCTGTATGGCATTTGCATTTCTCATTAAATTTGTTACCTCTGGACACTCCTCAGTTCTCCTACATCCCAAAAACTTGCATATCACATTTAACTGAAGGCTATGAGGCTATTTCCTTGCATTTTTCAAGGCCCTAAGCAATATACTTATTTTGGAGATATACTATACCTGGCATACAGTATTATTGTACATTATGACCCCTTGCTGGCTGCAGGACCCCAATGTTCAGTTAATTCACTTATGCTAGAAAATGGCCCTGACTATATAGGTGTGGTTAAGAATACCCTTAACTTGACAGACATCAGACCAGGACTGGTTCCTACCCTATTCCCAAATACTGTCAGCTAGCCAGAATACTTTAACGGCATTCAACCCTAACAGATGCTTGGTTGCCTTTGGCATGGCCGGATGTATGCACAAGCTAAAATGGCCAGCCCCAAAATTAAAAAAAAAAAAAAAAAAGCTAAATTGCCTGATTGAGTCCTTTATAACCCCTGTATAGCTAGTTGTTCACACACCATCATTCCTGAAATTACACCTCTCCAGTGAATTATATGTATTGACATGGGCAATGGCTGGACCGCACAAGAGCTGAATGTGGGTTTTTGGAAAATAAAACTGGTGAGGAATAAAATGATTTGTCATGTTATAATAGTGACAGTTCTTTAGCGATAGCCAGCAAGAGCATTATAGATTATCATTCTATTGATGATTTTTTCATAAACAGTAAACGTTTGATGCAATTTCTGAATGTGGATCATGTAGCAAGAGCTTTAGACAACTTTCAAAGCTACCTATCACTGATCTCCAAGGATCAAGGCAGATTTATCATGTACAGAATATAGAATCCTCTTCATAGGTTATAGCATATTAGCTGAAATTGTGACTGAGAAAAACAAATGTATACCTTGTACACAAGGTTGTCCAGTACTACACACTGAAACCAAACTGTAGACTGCTTATGTGGTCTGATGTAAGTTATGGCAAGGTGCTGGATTTTTTTGTACTTATTAATAGCTCAAGTCTGATATTATGGTTTTGGTGAAGAAAACATTTTAACATCAAATGCCTTATGGAACATCCTAAATATAGATCACGAGTGGAAAACATCTCTGCTTACTTCTCTGTTTTTTGTATTTTGAGAAGGTTTATGGATGTGGTGAGAGAGGACATACAGGTGATGCGTGTAACAGAACAAGATGCAGAAGACAGAGAGATATGAAAGAAGATGATCCGCTGTGGCAACCCCTTAACGGGAGCAGCCGAAAGAAGAAGTTAACAACTTATCTGTCACTTCACACAGTAGGGAGAAATTGTTTTTGAAAATACTGTAAAATTGTTCAGTACATTTTACATACCTAAGTGGAATGCTGTTGTTTGCAAATAGTGCATCAAGCAATTACTGAGCTGTTTGTATCTTTACTGACCAATCTGTGAAGATTATTGGTCGATGGACAAAATCCCCAGAATCTGCAAACTGGTAAACCACTGAACCTGTTGATGTCTTTATTTTTTTCATGTAAGTTGATCTATTTTTATTTTTTTTAATTTACCTTAAAAAATCTAATATTTTAAAAATAACTTGGTGCCAGAATAATGTTTTAAAATATTTTTCTCACTTTCTCTTTCTTTCAAAGCAGATAGTTGAAGGGTCAGACTCTTTTTTTTTTTTAATATTTGACATGGCATACTGATGTCTATCTCTGGTGTCTATTTAGTATAATAACTTTAAACTTTAGCTCTCTATACTCTATCCCGCTCTTTCTATAGCATTCTTAATTTCAGATTTGTCTATGGTTTTTGCTGCACACTCTTGCAGTGCTTGCTATTCTTGTATAATATCTATTCAAGTTTAGCTGACTCCTAAGCTTTGACATTACAGACAATTTTTTTTTGTGGTTCCCTCAGAACACCTGGGGTTCCCCCAACAATGGTTCAAACAAAGTACCTCTAATCTCCCAAGTCTGTCCCAGCCTTTAGCAACCCTTCTGAGGTAATTGGCAACCGCTTTTTGGCTTTTGGTTGCAAAGAATATCAACCACTTTAGTGATGCATGTTTGTCATTGGATTGAAACTCTCTGTTTATTGCTTAATTTTCACAATCCTTAATCAGTTTTGTGATTAAAATAAATTGTAAACATGCATACAACACTTCATTTCCTTTAGGGGAGTAAAAATGGTTAAATAGTGTAACAGTCAGCTGCTTTGCAAAGGTGTGTGAGCAGGTTGTCCATGTGACAGGTATGTGAAGTCTGCTTCATCTCTTTGGTAATGGCCTTATCTTGAAATCAGAGTGACGCGAGCTGAAATGCAGCACATGGGAAATGTGTGTGTAGGGCTTACATTCCCAAGGAACCAATACTTAGTATATGTGCCGTGTCAAAGTAAATTGAAGTGTATGAAGAAGGACATACTAAATGTATCATGTGTCAGGAAAAAAAAATCAGCTGTGATGTAGCTAAAACGAAGATGTTTGCAGCTTCATATTAAATAAGAAATGTAAGATTACACCACAGAGCATAACATGCTGGCTTTCAGCAACTTTGATTACATACAGTAAAAATGGTGTTATTTTGACACATTTGTTCAATTCTTTTAATTTTTTTTCTTCAGAGTACTGTAATGTTAATACAATGAAATTTCAATATATTTTCATAGGAATAGTCTCTCTTGTTATTTGAATAAAAGATACAAGAATCGAGAGTTTAGAATCAAATGAAAAAGGTGCAGTAGAGCAGGTCAAGCTTTGGTAGAGTTCCATCCTGTGGTAGCTCAAGTTCAAATGCAACACCTTCCTCCAGGGATGCCTGCTTTTATACTGTCTCGTCTGCAAGGGGTGTAGCTTCTTATGTTCAATTGGTCTACCTGGGAGTATTCACAGCTCTACAGGGTGGTATTGTATATCTCAGTGGAGCCCAGAATGTGATCCTCTGAAGCACATGCGTGACAATATATAATTTACTCATACATGCCACTAAAATTAATCTCTAGTGTCCCCTCGTGCTTATTTGTGCAGCACTATGCACTTCAACAACTAACCTGTAGTTAGAATGGAAACTGACTGCCCAATAAGAAAAAAATGAAATGAAGATGACATGTCAGGTAGAGTAATAATCCTATGACATAATACTTTTATAAAAGTGTTGAAATGTGGTTGCATCAATGACAGGACAGTAAAGGACAAGCTTTGTGTTGCAAGGCAACCTACTAGAAGCTGTCTGCTCAGAGCTGCTTTATAGCTGAGACTAAAACAAAACAATCTGAGGCCACACACACAGGTGCTTCAGACACAACTATCTTGAATAGTTCATGCTGGTATGCAGGTGCTGTCATGACTTAAATTCTCGCCTGACATTAACCCAACACAGAAACTTTGAAATGCCTTGGATTGCAACATCCAGAGGTGTGACTCCCTACCTGCCAATACCCAACAACTTCATCAACTTCATCATTTATCAGTAAAATATGAAATTCCAGACCAGCAGCAAAAGTGTTTCTTTCTTCCATCTATATATTATTTATATGTTGTATGTTTTCTTGGTAGCAATTTAAAAACAATTAATCACAATCATCCTTTTTTTAAAGCAGTGTTTCCATTGGGCAAGGCTTAACACTGTCTCTTAAATGTAGTTATCAGGCTTGGCAACCAGATATCAACTTTTGATAGCCAACAACTGAAAATATAGTTGCCATTTTTAGCTTACATTTGGAATAATTAGGATGCTACCCAATTATACAGTAGCCAATTAATGAAACATATGTTTAAAACCTTTATTACCAGAACCAAATTATTTATATCTTTTTGTTTTATCTGCTACTTTACAGCATTTCAGTCTGATCTATTATCACTTGATATGTCCAAAAAAAAGTCAGATTGTCAGTCCTAAATTCCTGTATACATAATACCACCAGCAGAGCACCTATTTTCGTATTTTATGTTCAGCTCTCTTTATAACCTGCTTGGACTACTAGTCTAGATTAATACATAACAGCAGTACTAATCCCTGTGAACTGTTTAGAACAGTGGATAATCTAACAAATGGGAATTCTATGATGCAAAACATCTACAGACAATATCAGTGCAGACTTTATAAACTTCTTTAATAAGAAAATTGACAATATTGTGGCAGACAGCTGGGGACCCTACCCAGCTGGGATGCCTGGATGAGAGGGACATGAGAGGGACAATACCTTCCCTGGGCCATGAAGGGCAGCCGCCCTGGTCTGTTTGGAGGCCACTGGAACAGAGCTGGGAAGCTCATCCCTGTGGGAGGATGTGGCCACCACCAGGGGGTGCCCGGACGGTCATGAAACCCTGGATGGCAGCACTGAGAGCACCCATTCTTAATACACTGCTCAAAAAATTTAAGGGGACACTTAATGATCACAGTCTAACACCAAGTCAATTAAATGTCAAAGATATCAATCTGTCCAATTAGGAAGAACAAGCAATTTTGAATCAACCTCACCAGGTATGGTGCAAATAAAAGTAAAAACAGTTGCATTGGAGAGGCAACAGCAAGACAACCCCCATAAAGGGAATAGATTTGCAGGTGGTGGCCACAGACAATTACAACGTATAATAATAATTCATTACATTTATATAGCGCTTTTCTCAGTACTTAAAGCGCTATCCACACAGGGAGGAACCGGGAAGGTGCTCTCTCCATATCTTTCCTGACTGATTCTCCTCGAGTTTTGCAGTTTGGTAGTGTCCATGAAACTACTAGTAGCATGAGGTGGTATATACACCTGATTCAAGTTGCTCAGGTTGTCCACCTCCTCCAGGATGGCACATCCATTGGTGCCATTTCAATAAGGTTTCCTGTGTCTCCAAGCACAGTTTCAAGAGCATGGAGAAGATACTAGGAGATGGGCTGTTGCACTAAGAGAGCTGGACAAGGATCTAGAAGGGCATCAACCCAGGATCAGGACCACTATTTGCTCCTTTGTGTTAGGAGGAATCGGAAGAGCGCTACCAGAAACCTATAAAATTACCTCCAGCTGGCTACTAGTGTTCATGTTTCTGACCAAACTGTCAGGAACAAACTTCATGAGGATGGCATGAGGGCCCAACATCCTCTAGTGGGATCTGTGCTCAAAGCCCATCACCATACGGGCATCTGCCAGAGAATATCACAACTGGCAGGTCCGCCATGGGCACCCCATTTTCTTCACAGATGAGAGCAGGTTCACACTGATCACATGTGACAAATGTCAAAGTGATGGACAGCCGCAGTGAACCCTATTCAGCCTACAGCATTATACAGCATGACCGGTTTGTGGGTGGGTCAGTGATGATCTGGAAACGCATATCCTTGGAGGATAGACCTCCTTGTGCTAGGCAACTTTACCCTGACATGTTAGGTTCTGGGATGAAGTCCTCAGAGCCATTGTCAGAGCCTATGCTGGTGCAGTGGGCCCTGGGTTCTTCTTGGTGCAGGACAATGCCTGGCCTCATGGGGCCAGAGTGTGTGTTTAGGCAGTTCCTGGATGATGAGGACATTGATATCATTGAGTGGCCCACACGTTCCGCAGACATGATTCCAACTGAGAACCTCTGGGACATTGCCACATCTTATGCCACCAGGTAGTCCAACAGGTAGTCCAACAGATGCCCCGATCCAGGTCTGGTAGGAGATCCCCCAGGGCACCATCTACCATCTCATCAGAAGCATGCCCAGACATTGTTGGGAGTCACATTATGAGTTGCTGGGATGAAATTCACACACGTTAGATAAGCCTGTGATTTCAAACTTTGACTATTGATTTTCGGTGTGATGTTGAATCTAACCCTCAATGAGTTGGTGATTTTGGTTTCCATTGACCGTTGTGGCATCGTTTTGTTCTCATTGAATTACACGGCATTATTCAGTAAAGATTTTCCACTTGAATATTTAATTCACTGAGATCTGATATGTGTTTCCTTCATTTTTTTGAACAGTGTATTATCAATAGTTCTCTACTGAATTGTCCAGATATATATGAACTAAAAGTGTCAATTATCAGACCATTACTTAAAACTGCTAGAGCTAGACCCACATACAGTATACTTAATAATTATAGACCCATTTCAATTTTACCCTTTCACACTAAACTACTTGAAAAGGTAGTTGCCACACAACTTCAGTCTTTGTTTCAGAAATTCCAGTCTGGCTTCTGCACTTGTCATAGTACAGATATGGCACTAACCTGTGGTATAAATGGCATTCCAATATCTTTTGATGAAGGAAATTCCAGAGTAATCATGCTGTTAGATTTGAGTGCAGCATTTGATACCATTGACCATTCTATTTTACTACACAGACTGGAAAATGACATTGGGCTCACAGGCACTTTGGTTGCCTGGTTTAGTTTGTATTTATCAAATTGTTACCAGAATGTACATAAATGTGCAGACAGTATTCCGTCATTATACTCAGAAATTAAACATGGTGTTCCACAGGGCTCAGAACTGGGCCCTTTATTGTTTCCACTTGACATGCTTCCATTGGGAACTATCATTAGAAAACATAACATTAATTTTCACTCATATGTACATGACACACAGTTATACCTTTCTTTTATACCAAATGACATTTCTCCAATTCTATCCTGTGTCAGTGAGTCAAAGGAGTATATGAATGAGATCTACTTGTCTCTGAATACAGAAAAATCAAATGTTAGCTATTGGAGGAAATGATGCTGACTGCAACAGCATTCTTCCACTCTTAGTTTTACTGAATCAGTGCACAGCTTAGTTGTTATCTTTGACACCAGCATGACATTTAAAACAAACGTTACAAAACTATCCAAAACATGTTTTTTCCATCTTACAAATGTGGGAAGATTAAGACGTTTTCTAAATATGCAGGATACTAAGAAATTAATTCAGGCATTTATTTCTAGTAGGATTGACTTCTTCACTGTGGTGTTCACTGGTTGTTATAAACGTTCTTTATGCAACTTAAAGTAAATTCAAAATGCTGCTGTAGGAATTATTACACAAACCAGAAAATATGAACACATAACTCCAGTTCTGAAATCCTTGCACTAGCTCCCAGTTAAGCTAAAGGTGGATTTCAAAATCCTCCTCTTAACTTATAAAGTCTTAAATTGCCAAGGTCCTACTTACTTATCTGAACTTATCATTACTTACAAACTAGAGCACACATTAAGATCTCAAGATGCCAGTCTACTTAAGTTTCCAAGGATTATTAAAATAATACTGGAAGTTTGAGTTTTTAGTTACAGGGCCACGAAGCTGTGGAATGACCTTCCTGCTAATATAAGCTATGCACCTTCAGTCTCAGCATTTAAATCTTGGATGATAACTTATTACTTTAGTCCAGCATACCCTGACTAGAGTTGCTGATTAGTTGTGCATACTGCATTTCTGTTTGTTAGTCATTTGTACAGAAATATAAGTAGTACAATATTTTGAAACCATTATTAGCCTGTCTCTATTCTGTTTCTTTTCATGGTATCAGTATATGGCACTTGGTGCCACTGCTCTCCTACCAAGCTGCTCTACTGCGTATGGAAAAGTCATTTCTGATAAACGGGCATTGGAGTCATCAGTTGGAAAGATTCTCACATCAGGGTGGATGGCCAAAACAGACTTCACTACAGAAAACCCTGGAGTGGGTAGGCTGCCAGTTGGCCAGGGTCTCCAGGACTGTGACTTTGTTTTCACTTTTACAATTTTACTCTCTTCCATTGTCATCTGGACATAGTTCATCAATTAATTTATGGACAGATATTGCTAGTTTCCATTTATGTTTAATAATTTTCTAACTTGTTCTCTGTAAATTTTAACAAATTTATATTTATAGGCATACTAGTTCTGTATTTAGTATAATCTATACTTGTACTTTAACTGAGAATTGATCACAACACACTGCACCTGCACACGATGAAGAGCGCTATAACAAAATAAGTTGTACTATTGTTTGCTGATCCTTCAGAAAGAAATACAGCAAATTTCTGCTTGCTTATGCATTGATTCTCTTACAATTTTGGTCTTCTGGATCTTTGTGCTGATTTCCACTAAAGATCCATTGGCTTTTCAAATGATCCTTCATAGATTTAAAGTGCACTGTGATTCCATCCTGAAATCCATTTTGTACTCTTACTTTTATATAATACTCTGGCCCAGCAAATGAAAATGAACTACTTAAACAAGCCTAAACTACCAGAGTTGGCCTCAGTAAGCCATCCTCGAATTCAACAAAATGTAAAAGATTTCATTGCCGTCTTAAAATCATAAAGCCCTAGATCACAAGAGCATAAGCAACAGGAATTCCTTACAGAATAAACCAAATTATCAGTAATTTTTAATACTGTACAACATTATTTAATAGATTAATTATAAATACTGTATGTCCTCATTCTGTGAATGGCAAATACAGAATGTATTAGAAAACATACAGCAATCCCTGCATATTTTAACATGAAATAAATCTAAGAATGTATTTCCTCATTTAGAAAAAAAAAGAAAAAACAAAAAACTGTAAGGAGATAAACCCAAAATGCTTAATTATGTCAAAAAGAACTTGTCACTACTGCAATTTCAACCAACATCATTCAGTTTCATTCTGTTGTTAGACGTTCTCTTGCCTTCTCTCAAATGTCCCTGGGTTGGGTGGCCTCCCCTTCACTTGTAATTCCCTTCTGTCAGCAAAACAATCTTTGAGGTTTAAGGAATTCTCAACAACCTTTTTTGTGTATTTTCCACTATGAGATAAAACCTTTTGAAATAATAAGGCAGGATAAACTATATCTATATGAAAATACTGTATATATGAATATACTGTATATACAAATAGTCATGTATAAAAGTCTTGGTTCCTTGTGAAAAATGCTATAAAGTGGGAATGATTTCAGTAATAGTGTTATGAATAGTTTATTTTAATAAACTTTCTATAAAGTAGAGTAAACAAAAAAATAAATCAGTATTTGATGTGTCCACCCTTGGCCTTAAAAACCACAGCAATTTTCCTAAGTGAACTTGCATGCCGTTTCTGAAGGTACTCATGTGGTAGGTTGTTCCAAGTTAGAATGTCCGAAAGTTCCACTGTAAACTATGCTTCTGCCTCTGCATCTGGCTTGATGATCTTAAAAACATGACTCTGTGGGGTCCATACCATCTGTTGTAGGATTCCCTGTTTCTCTTATTGCCATAGGTTGCCTTTTCTTATTCTTGTGGCCATGCATTTGGGGTCATTATGCAGAATGACATTGGGATCTATAAGATGCATCCTTGATGGTTTTATATGATGGATAAGGATCTGCCTGCACTTCGCAGAGGTGAGGGTTTGATCATAGCTCCTACCCTCATTTGTGGAAATGCAACCTCAAAACCACAGCGACCTTCCACTGTGCTTTACTGTTGCCTTCAGACATTCATCCATGAACCTTTTCATACCCCTTTTTAATTGTCTTCTGTTCAAGAAAATTTTCAAAATTTGACTTATCAGTCCAGAGCAGTTACTGCCATTTTCCTGCTCTCCCAAGACCTTGTGGTTTCATGAACAGGTTAGTCATGTTTGGCTTTGTTTCCACCTCAAGGGATTTTTTTAAAATTAATTAATTAAGACCTCTTCTGGCAAGACTTCTCCTGACCATAGATTGGTGTATCAAAGTTGCAGTGGTTTCTGCTAGTTCCGAGTTGATATTGGTGTTGGTCATCTTCCCAGTTCACAATGAAGTAAGCTTGATGTATATCTTTATTTCTCCACTCACCTTCCATGGCTGGCTACTGTGTTTCCAGTCCTTAAGCTTGTCGATTTGTGCCTCTTCTTGTGCTTGAGCAGCACATCTAGAAACACCTGTATGCCATGACATTTCTGCTTGGAAAAGACCTTGATATAGACTGTAGCATAAAACAGTTTGTGTTTGGTCACTGTGCTCACTTTTGCCATTATGTAAATTTGCAGTGTGGTTTTCCTTTGCCAAGTTTTATTCCATCTACTGTCGCAGGTAGCTGGGGAGGCGATCCGGCCGGGACGCTCCAGAGGACCGGAGGAGGGCTTACGCCTCCCCCAGACCATGTGGGGGTGACCGCCCTGGCGGCTATGGGGATCACAGGTACAGAGCTTGGAAGCTCAACCCTGTAGGGGCCCATGGTCACCACCAGGGGGCGTCCCAATGCCTTTGGAGCCCTGGCCCTCAGCACTTCCGCCACACCGGGAAGTGCTGGGGGGAAGAAGACCAGGGACACCCGGAGTATTTCCGGGTACGCAGCCGGCACTTCTGCCACACTGGGGAGTGCCGGTGGAAGATTGCTGGGAAGCACCTGGAGCACATCCGGGTGATTATAAAAGGGGCCGCCTCCCTCCATTCATTGGCTTGAGTCGGGAGTGGAGAAGGACGGAGCTCGGGAGGAGAGGACAGGAGGCATCCTGAAGAGGAAGGCATTCGAGTTGGCCTGGACTTTGGGGACTTTTGGGGGTTTGAGGTGCACTTAACTGTAAATATGAATGTAAATAAACGTGTTGTGGGTGAACCATCGGTGTCCGCCTGTCTGTGTCCGGGCCGGCTTCCACACTACACAACTGTTTTTGTTTCACTTAATCACTCTGGTTCAACCTACACGTGATGTTATTGATCAGTGGCACCTGTTTGTTATATTTGCTTAATCAAGCACTGCTCTATATGCCTACAAAGATGGAAAGTGGTCCATTATTATGCTAATTCTGTTCTTTAAGGACACTAAAATATCTTATTTTGAACTTGATGCAAAATATTCTCTTTTCTATCGATACAGTAATCTGGAAGATATAAAATAACAGTGTAAGACTAATTTTTGCGAACTATCTAAGGTGCCTAAGACTTTTCAACAGTACCATATGCATATATACAATATACTGTACATATGTACACTCCTTGGCAAATCGGGTTCCACTCCTGTCAGCCAAGAACATACAGTTTAGGATGCAATGGGCACAGGCTCACCAAAACTGAAAAGTTGAATACTGAAAAAATGTAACCTGGTCTGATGAGTCTTAATTTCCGCACACTTTAAGGTCAAAATATGGTGCCAACAGCATGAATCCATGCAATCCATCCTGTGCTGCATCAATAGTCCAGGGTGCTGATGGTGGTGTAATGGTGTTGGGAAATGTTTTCTTGGCACACTTTGAACCTCTTAATACCAATCAATTATCAGTTTGAATGCCATAAATTATCTGAGCATTGTTGCTGACCATGTACATTCCTTCATGGCAACAATTTACCCATCTTCTAATGATGACTTCTATCATGATAATGTATCATTGTCACAAAGAAAAAGTCATCTTGATTTGGGTTCATGAACATGACCATGAGTTCAGTGGCCTTTCCAGTCACCAGATTTAAATCCAATCGAACACCATACCTTTGAACACACCATAAATGTGCAGCTGACAAAATCAACAGAAATTGTATGATACAATTATGTCAACATGGACAAGAATCCCAAAGGAATGTTTCTAACATCATGTGGAATCCATGTCACAAAGAATTGAGGCTATTTTGAGTGCAAAAGGAGGCCCTACCAAGTACAGTATTAATATACTGTAGCAGGGTGGGTAGCATTGGTCCAGGAAGGCTGCAGTGGTTGCAGGTTTTTGTTCCAACTCAATTACTTAATTTATTTAATCCATATGGCTTGTTAATCTGCAGTGTTAGGTTATTATATCATAGATTCTTTTCCTTTCCAATGACATTATCCAAATGACTTGAAGCCCATATATATATTAAAACGGGTAATTTTCAGTTTGTCACATTTTTCTTTAAGCGTTTTATTAAATCAAATAATACACCATGAATCCACAAAGGTGTGAATGGAAGCAAGTTAGATGGAGAATTCCTGGCCCCTTTGTCATTAGCATACTATTGCTAATAAGGAGCCATTAAAAACAGTGAATGCAGCTGTTTAAGACTGAACCTTAACAGCAAGACCAAATGAAGCACCAAAATGTCATGTGGCGGTAAGTGCTTCATTAGCAATAACTGACTTCTCATTAAGAAACGGGGATGGGACAAGAACCTGCAGCCACTGCAGCCCATCCCTGTAATATAGCTTTTTTCATTACAGGGTGAGTCAAAACTATGTTAACATTTGAATTGCGGAAACAATTTATTCATAAAACATACTTCATATGTGCAAGATGATTTACAGGAATGTCTCAACCTGTTCGCCATCATGTTCAACACATGTACCATATGTGGCACATAAATTGTCCAAAAAAATTGTATATATGTATATACATAGCAGTACCATTAGTGTTAACATAATTTTGACTCACCCTGTATAATATACTCCATGAGGGAAAATATATTGTAGCCAATGGGGGGTGATACTGAGTCCCAAACCTCAAACACAAGTGCACCAAGACAGCAGTGCTGGGTTCAAAATATGTTTTGTATTTTTCAAGAAAATACTTTTTACAGGCTTCCTTTCCATGAACACAATAATATGCAATCGAATTCTTGATCCTTGCTCTCTTCACCTCACCCATGCAGCCTTGCCCACCACCTTCTGACTCTAACTGTCTTTTATAAGTTAAGTTGCTTCTTTTATGGATGACCCATGAGTATTCCTGTTGTCATAGTATTGGACGATGGAAGTACTTTCAGGTCAGGCAGATGTTCCATAAAACAGGGAGGTACAGCCCTGGCAGCACCCCCTGCCAGCACACATGAACCCCGACATGGCTGTCCTTCCAGACTACAGTTCCCAGCATGCCTTGTTGGTTTCCATACTGGGACCATGTCTGAGGAACATTGTCATCTATCATATTGGGGAAGGAACTTCTCTTGCCAGATACTATCCCCTCCACCATCAATTATTTTTTCATCATGACTGAGACTGTAACTGAGAACCAACCAGCCTGGGTTATGCCTCCATGCATAATGACTACCCCTGTGTGTGTGTGTGTGTGTGTGCGTGTGTGTGTGTGTGTGTTTATATATATATATATATATATATATATATATACATACTGTACATATATATATATTCATGTGTATATATATATATATATATATATATATATTCATGACATTCGTAGTCTGAATCACAATCTGATTGTATGGGTGGTTACCTACTTGGTCTGGAAGTCGGCAAACATCCACCACGGTGCCCTCTTCAGTTGCAAGAAGCAGATCATAGAATGGTGCAAAGTTTTACTGTCAAATAATGCAAAGACTCTGCATTATTTGACAGTAAAACTTTGCAACATATATATATATATATATATATATATATATATATATATATATATATATATATATATATATACTGTATATATATATATATATATATATATATATATATATATATATATATATATATATACTGTATATATATATATATATATATATCCTTATATGTTATGGAGTATGCAATTACGTGCATTCAAATCAGCAAAATTACAAGGGTACCCACATTTTTGCACAGCCAGTTTTCACATTTGATTTAATTTCATACAACTAAATACTGCATCACTAAGTATCTTTGTTCAGAAAACATCCTCAGATGTTCCTAGGAAGTGATACATGTATCACTGTTATCTTTTTTGTTGAAATTAGAGTAAATTTTTGTGCATGCTGAGAGGGGTTCCCAAACTTTTTCATGTGACTGTATATATATATATATATATATATATATATATATATATATATATATATATATATATATATATATATATATACCTGTAGCGTTCTGAGCACAATGATAGAGCATGGAGTGTGGGTAAGCAGCAGTAAGCAACCGCTTTTACACAAACCCAGGAAATAAAGCCCATTATACATTGTTTTGGTCAGTAGTTGGCTTAAGGGTTTTTTCTCATGTCTCCAAAGTAGTATGAGATGTAAGCACAAACCACTTAATAAAACACATTTGGATGTGTCAATAACTCATATTGTAAGCAAAGATGAAGGTACATTTCAGCATAAAGACTAAAGTTTAGCGAGTTATGGCTTACAGTAGCCTACGATGGAAAATACTCTCTTTTTTTCATACGGCAAACAAACAGCAGTAAACAAAGTAACGGCAACAAACAATATAACTAAACACGACATAACCCATTTCTTTCTTTTTTGTTTTCTTTTGGTTCATCCAATTCAGGGCCGCGGGGCTCAGGGGGAAAACCGGCAGCACCGGTCGTAAAGCAGGACGGACGCCTTGTCGCGTTGGCAGTGAAGCCGCCAAACTGCAGGTTCAAAGTGCGACGTGGCGTCGGAGGCCGGCTGGGAGGTGACAGCTGACATCACACACGATTTTACTACTACAGTACTGCTATTTAACGTTATATACTCAGTAGCAGGGTTGATCGTGAGGGGGCGGTGTCCCCCGCGGGCGAGACTTTGTCTTTTTAGACTTTTTTTCACAATTTTGTTTAATGGGGCTTTGGCAAGCTAATGTGTGTTATCTATGTAGAAATTACACATTTTTAATGTTTAAAATCTGTTACACATACATATGTTGTAAAGTTATATATTCCCCGACTTACTCTGACCGAATGCGACGAAACCTTCAATCTCATTATTAATATTTCATTAAGGTATGATGTATTAAAAAAGAATGAAGAGGCATTATTGAAATATCTAAATCGTGAAGAAACTATATACTATTACAGCACGTGAATACGTTTCTGAATTAAAGCCACCTTCAAGCTCAAGCAGTTCTTCATCATCAAGCGATGAAACGCATGACAAAAATTCCGGCTGGTCTTTGACCAAACAAAATTAACAATGACACGCGGATCTTAGTGGTACGTAAAGGTGCGTCTCTGCTTCAGTATTCAGTTCCAAATGCCGTAATACATTTGTGAATTTTCCTCAAAATTGGTATTAGTGTTTCAAGCTGCGAGGGAAGTTTCTCCAAACAGAAGCTTATAGAAATTCAACGACATCTTCAATGAGAACTTTGCGTTTAATAACCTTGCCATACTTTCCATAGAGCAACAACTGACGAACGAAACCGACTTCGATAATGTCATCGATGATTTTGTCAATATAAAAGCAAGAAAAGTAATATTGTAGATTTATTTTTTGAATAGTTGAATATTGTATAATTTAGATTGTAATTGAATTGTAACTGTATTTAATAATTTAAAATATACTTACATTTTTCTTCGTTTTCATTTTTGGCATGTTATGTATTAGATCGTAGATTTTAGATTGTAATTGAATTGTAATTGTATTTAATTATTTAAAATGTACTTAAAATTTTCATTTTCATTTTTTGTATGTTATGTATTATTTTTTATACAGTAAGTGGTTTGTGGCACCTGAAAGACCACGACAAAACCTCTCGCTATGCCACTATATATACTGTATTTCTGTATTTGGCTGCAGTAATTCATTCAAATAGGTGTGTGCCAGTTTGGACTCCACTTTGTGTACAGGGCCAACAGGTAGGGACAAATGGGTAAGATAAAGGGATGGATTATATCGAAAAAACAACTCGTTTGCATCCTTTATTTGTCTTATATGTTTAATTCCTGTATAAACATGTTGAACTTGGATTTAATTTAACGCTCTCCAGTTGTCACCGGTGCAAACCAATAATCCTGGTGTAGTTTAACAGTCAAAGAAAACATCTTTTACTAAAGGTCGCCATCTGGTGGCAAAAATATGAAAGAATAATGGTGTAATTCTGCGCTCTCGTGGAGGCACCCAAGTGAAAGCGGCTCTGCAGTTGGATATTATTGGCTTGTAAAGCTCAGCCCCGATGCTAAAAATGTTTCGTTTGTAACCACCAAGTTTTAGTTTTTATTCCTACAGCCATCTTTATTAACCATGCTATCATGTCTCAGTTTCTGCAATTCCCAGGTCAATTCAGAAATAAAAATACGGGGTTGTTACATTTTATGTGAAAGCCACAAATCCAGGCACGACTTAAGTTTTTAAATCTTACTATTTAAGATTTTGCTTTCACATATATATTTAGTGCTATTGTTATTTAAGATATTGCTACTAATGAGCATACAATGAGCTACTCTGCTGTACAATCGGATGTCTGTGGTACCTGTGTCCCCCTTGCACGTTATCAGTTGTTTTTGTATTTGGACAATTCAGGTAGCAAACTGCTCAGAAAAAATAAATTAATAAGGGTAGAATAACAACAGAAACTTTTGCATGTTTAATGTAAAATAGAAATCTTAGTTTATTCTATAAATATAAATCTCACAATGCCACACCTTTATAAACACAAAGGCATAAAAATGGGTATTCATAATATATTATTAATTAATCCTTAGAAATACCAGTGATATTTAAATAATTGATATGATTATGAGAGGATAGTGTCAAAGACATATTAACTTTAGCCTTAGTGTCGTTTTTTAAAACTGAATTATATTTACATTTGTATACTGTGTATCAAGAGCTTATTTCGAAGGCTGATGTGGTTCTATATATGGCCATCAGAGAGCGCTCATTGAACATAATTCATATATCACTAGCTGAACTCGTTTTGTTAGTTCTGTAGTTCTTTTTAAGGAAGGACGAGAGTGCACATTCCTGTCAAATAAGAAGTATTTTCCTTCACTGCACCCTTATCTGCTGGGATAGGCTCCACCTTCCCTAAAGCCCTGTTCAGGGTAAAGTGAGCTTTGAAAATGAATGGATGAATGGATAAAAATAACAATAAAATGTAAAAAAAAAAAAGCAATTAAATATGTTTATGAAAAAAGTTAATTGATTACTAAATTGTAATAATCCCAATACTTAAAGAAAATGTGACATTAATAGGGATATGTAAGACCTGTTTACATCACAATAAAGGACAATGAAAACACCAGTTGATACCAATTGTTAACAAAACATTCCTCTGGGATCCCACAGTCATTTATAAAAGATAAAATCAAAGTGTAGTAAACCAACTGACCCCACAACGTCTCTCTGTAAGCTATCTACACAGCTGGCAGTATCTGTGATTCCTTTGCAGTCATAATAAAGTCACCACACATATCATTGTCTCTCCATGCTGATGTTCCCTTCCAGTTTAAAAAATTCAACCACTATTCCAGAGCCAGACAATAAATGTGCTGCATATTTAAACTCTCCCTAGCAAAGATGTAGTTGCCTTAAGCAAGAAAGGTTTCAGGATATGAATCCACAGACTACAAAAAGTTGAAAGGATATTCAGACAGTCAACTGTGGAATTACTGCTTTGAACTTAATGAATGAAGCCTTTCCTAAATAAAGATATACTTCCTTTTTTAGAATCATGAGTCTTTACTGTGTGCTAAGGAAGTAGATTTAATTTCAGCAAAGTACTTTATTAGTACCAAAGGTCTAAATTGCATTTCCCATGACAGCACAAACACAAAAGAGCACTCAATAAAAATGGAATTAGTGAAAGTCTGCATCAAAGAAAAGCAGAAGAAGCTAAGGTTATTTTCAAGTTTGAATCACTACTTCCTCAGCACTAAATGACCTATTGAACAAATATACATCAGAACCGTGACCTACACTTAAGTTGTTTGTTTGAGCACAAGTGTCACTTTAATTGAGAGGCACAAAATTCACTTTAATTTTACTAAATTAAATTTAATACTTATGGCCCTCTTTTATGGTAGGACCATGATGACATCATGTGTCAGGAAAAAAGCGCATCATGTGCTTAGCAAAGTACTGCATCCTAAGGAGCAGTGACTCCAAAAAACATCATTCTTTAGAATGAACGTACAAAATGGCAGAGCTCACATGCAAACAAAGAAAATCACAAGAAAATTTCATCACCAAAATAAACAAATATAAACAAATGCTCATTAAAATTATTAATATATTCTAGTCAAACAAAACATACTTTAATAAAAATTATTAACACATTCCTGACAAAGTTCCTCATATTAAGTATCAGTGATATACACTCATATTTTGTCATGATCATTACTTTTTTTTCCCAGCCATTTCCTTGACCTGCAAAAATAACGGAGATATTGTTTTGGAAGTTTTAGCTGTCAAGGAATTCAGTGGTCAAAGTTTTTTTGATTTATAATAATTTTGAAGATGTTATTTTTAAAATACGTGTTCCTGCAGCACAGTTTTTGTTTATTATATGCTCCTTCATTATTTATATGATGCAGGGTTACCAGGCTATTGCTAAGCAGGAGTTTGCAACACATGATGTTGTTATCTCTATGGTATAAAGGTCAGGGTCATAAACTTCATCCCTGTGGAAATTTATTAATAAATCAAAACAAAACAAAGAATATAAACCCTTGCAATATTATTGTTAACGATATCACTGTTTTTTTACGTTCTTTCCTGTTCTTTGACTTATGTCTTGCTTTTTGGCTTAGACTGCATGAAATATTCTAGATAGTTACTCTCTCCCTACATTTCTCATTTAATATGATTTTCTTGCCCTGGCCTTTCTTAATTAAGTTCTTTCCTTCCATTTATGTTTTTCACTTGTTATTACAATTATGATCCATGTTTGAACTTCATCTTTCTTAAAAGTATGGTGCCCTGTGCAGTCAGTACACATCTACTTTCATTAGATATTCGCAATGGAACTGGTAGATTAAATGATGAGCATGAACATCAAATGTAGATACTTTATATTGTTCCTCTGTTTTCCTTTACCATACCAGTGTAACAAAAACTATACTTGAGTATTAGGTTTTCTTGGAAATCCTTTATTTCTGTAATGTCTTCTATAAGACAACGTTGATTTTGAAATCCTGTGTGTTTGTCATGATTTGTTCCTTTAGGCAGCTGTATTTTTAGACGTATCTCTGTTAGTTTTAATAGAAGTTCTGTTCTTTGAGTAATGATAAAAAGTACCTCCTTGCATCCGAGTTGTAATACCTCTGGCAAGAAGGGATACTTTGTTTGTCTTTGCAAACCTAATAAAAACTTAGTGAGAGACAATAAATTTGAAACAGAAACAAAAAGACATTAAAGTAAAAGCTTATTGTCAAAAATTGATGTGTATATTAGGTGGAGAAAGGCAAAGTGACCAGTAATGTCTCAGATGCGGAGCTAAGATTGCATGCAACATCACACACAAAAGATCATTTGCTTATCAGTTTAAGGACACTAATTTATGGAATTCAGTTAGAGTGGAGCTAGATACTGGTGGAGCAGTCTCTTTATTTTAAACAGAGACACATGAGGAAATGTTAGACCAATTACCTCTGTGGCCAGTAGACACTTTTTGAAGAACATACAAGTAGAAGCCTGCGTGGCTACAAGGAGTTGTCAACATACAAGTATGAAATAAGAATGAAATTAGAAACAAGAATGAATAAGCAAGCTGCTCTTCTCCCAGTGTATGTTGTAAACAGTCATCAACCGCAAAAGCTACATTGAAGATTGTTTACAGAGTATAATGCAAACAAAAATAAATAGATATATACACATACAATATACATAAGTGATAAGCACAGCAAAAAATACTATTCATTAGTTTATTTCTGTAATGCTTATAATGGTTAAAGACAGAGTCTGATGCTATGGATAGATAGCCAAGGAGGAGAGGAAAACAAAATCACCAACTGGTGAAATGCTGGAGAAAATAGATCTCTAGGGTTTATAAGATTGCCC
Organism: Erpetoichthys calabaricus; assembly: GCF_900747795.2. Taxonomy (NCBI): domain Eukaryota; kingdom Metazoa; phylum Chordata; class Cladistia; order Polypteriformes; family Polypteridae; genus Erpetoichthys; species Erpetoichthys calabaricus. Next base: position 170,349,243 of record NC_041395.2, on the reverse strand, counting down.
AGATCTTATGCAATAATTCATTATTATTACATCGAACTATTCTAGAAGATCGGATACTGTGTGTCTGATTGCAGCATCCACATTTCTTGACCCAACAAAGGCGGCTGTATTCTACATTGATCAGGTAACAGCGGCACAACATACCACTGCGGAAAACTGGGAAAGAAAACAGAAAAGTAATAGTGACTGCTACAAAAGTTTTCAGTATGCTATATCCATCCATCCATCCATTTTCCAACCCGCTGAATCCGAACACAGGGTCACGGGGGTCTGCTGGAGCCAATCCCAGCCAACACAGGGCACAAGGCAGGAACCAATCCCGGGCAGGGTGCCAACCCACCGCAGGTATGCTATATTGCATTACTTATTAAAATCTCTGATGACCAGGGAAAAGAGTAGTTATGGAAAAGCCAAATTAAAGAAGCTGGTTTTTAAGTGTTTATTTTTTTTAACGTTCCTCTATGTTATCTTGGCATGTGTCTATTGGTAGAGCATTTCAGAATTTTATAGCGTAAGTGCAAAAGGTATAAATATTTCTTTGCTCTTGGAATAATAAGCAAATCATTTTTTAATTTTAAAAGGTTACGACTCAGAAAGTAAGGGTTCTGCAAAATGTAAGTTGCAACAGAAGATTGTTAAAAGCTTTATACAGTATATGATTAAGGTAATTTTAAACTCAGTTCTAAAGGACACCAGCAAGCAGCGTAACAATGTTAGGACTGGTGAAACATGCTCAGATTTTCTTGGTTTGGTTTAATGGCACTGCATTTTTAACTAGCTGCAGTTGATCTATGCCTTTCTTCGAAAGTCAGGTGCAGTACATTAATAAATTCAGCTAAAAACAAAAGTATGTATTAATTTTTCAGCATCTTGAGATGTCATAAAAGGTCTAAGTCTTGCAAAATGTCTTAAAATGAAAGAAAGCAGAATGGTTAATAGGTGTCTTGAAGTTTAGATTTTAGTCCATAACAATGCCTATATTGTTTACTTCTGGCTTGATTTGTAAAGCTTTATCAACTTTATTTCTAAGACCCTAACTTTTCCATTTTTTGCCAACAATTACAATTTCACTTTTTTGTTGTTTTGTTTGAGAAAAGTAATATTCATCCATTCTGTAATGCTAGTGAGACATAGGATCAGAGACCTTACCACCTCAGGGTCATTTGGTGGTAAAGATATGTGCTATATTCATAGCATTGGTGGTTCATCTTTGAAATAATGCATCCTAACAGGAGCATGTAGAATGAAAATAAAAGAAGACCTAAAACTGATGTTTGCAACATACCTTATACAATATCACAAATAAGTGTACAACTAAAACAACTTATAAAGAGTGTTCTACTTTTTTGTAAGACTAAAAATAGCTTAATGTTCTACCAGAAAGATAGTTTGTGTTTTCTTTTGTTGTTTGTTTGTATTTTGCTCAGGGGAGGTTTTTATGCTGCTTTATTGTGGGTCTTTGGAAGTCTTTAACTTCAGGGAATATTACTATATGAGTGCTTGGTATAAATAATTTAGAAATGAACCAGTGACAAATGTTTTTTTTTTTTTTTAAGTTTGTCATGTCACAGTTGTTTTTCACAATTTTGTGAATATGTCACTAGGATGCAATGCACTGATGTCTGGGGCTGCCTCCCAGAAGACAATATGTACAGGATACCTGGCTAATAACCCCACATGGCATTCCATGCAGCATCCAAGATTCCAGACAAAAGACTAAAACAGCACGCTGCCCATAGTGGTGAGCACTTTTGATTTTTGAATTCAGTGTAATTCTCATTTTGGCTTTAGTAACAGTCGTGTGTTTAGATTTTGACAACAGCTAACCTTTAGGCTATTGTTCAAAAATGTTCTACATGACATTTTGGCAACAGCATACCTTCAGGTCATAAAATGTTTATCATGTTTAGAAGTTTGGTGGCAGTACATCTACTAATTATTCACTTCTGATAATTCTCTTCTCAGCATTAATCACAGTTTAACACTTTGGTTTCAACAATTGTTCACTCTCTTTTGATAATAACTCTCACACAGTTTCCCAACTTTCTCCTGATCTGGCTACACTGCCCCTTGGTGAGTTTTCCTTTCATCTACAGGCAAAATAAAGGAGGTTGGAACTAAAAAAGCAGGTGTTTGTTTGTTATGCTGCAGTTCAGCAGAGGACCCTTGATAACGCGACTGGCACTGCAGAATAAGGCAAACAACAAAAATATTGTGATCTAATATATCAAAAGCTGCACTCACATCAAATAAAATAATTTGCAGATACAGTAAGGTGTTTAGATAAGCATTAAGCTGAAAGTCTTTAACCAAAGAAGTTTCTGTACAATTATTACAAGTAAAACCTGACTGATACTTATCCAAAATGCATCTTGTATTGAAAAAGTAATTTAACTGCAGAAAAAAACAACTGTTTTTAGAGTTTTAATAAAAAGTAACAGGTTATTGAGTGGTCTCAAATTCTCCAAGACAGAACAGTAGAGATTACTTTTCTTGGGCAGGGTTTAACTACTGCAGTCTTTTCAGAATGTTGAAAGTATCTCATGAACAGTTCATTCTAGTATACTGTTGATTAGCACATCAGAAACTTGTCTGAAAAGTCAAACTTGGTCAAGGACGCAAATAAATGGTTTTAGCTGAGCAATTATTCTATGATATTTAGGTAAATCTGTTTAAGCAAAGGAGTTTAATTCATTGTAGTGACCATGCAGAGGTTCAACAAAGTTGTTTTTAAGGACTGTATTATATCAAAGCTTGTATTATTTATTTTTTCTTTAAAAATGCTAGTGAAGCCTTATTTTTTATCTGCCAAGCTTTCAAGATTCATTCCTTCAATAAGGCTCAGTTTAATTCATGATCAATAGTAAATGAGATTTCTTGCCTTTTTGTATAACATTCAAAAACTAGAAATGGACTATTTCTCAAGTGGAATTGCTTTAGTGTATGTAGTTTTATATATTATTAGCCCTCAGAGTTTCGTAGTGGAATGTTAATTTAGTTTTCCTCCATTTCCATTTAGTCTTATGGCACACACTTTTGAGTTTACAGACAAGCCTTCAGTACTAGGGTGTTGTACCGTGTTAGCCATTATGAATGTAGTGAGAAGTTAAGTAAAATGACACCTTTGATTGGCTAACTTTAAAAGATTACAATATGCAAGCCTTCGAGGCAACTCAAGTACATCTTGCCTGAAGAAGGGGCCTGAGTTGCCTAGAAAGCTTGCATATTTTAATCTTTTTCAGTTAGCCAATAAAAGGTGTCATTTTACTTGACTTCTCACTATAGATAAGTTTTCAAAAGTCAAATGAACCAGAGGAGATATCTTCATCTGACATTCATTTGAGTTTGGGTACAGCAGTAGGGTTGAAAGAAACAAAGTATGAAAGTGGGGTTATAACTATACTGATATTAAAAAGGAGAGGCTCCTAGGTAATGTATCCAGTGACTGTTTCTGAAAAACCCTGGAGGAGGGTGGAAATAACATCTTACATATTTTTTATTTCCTGATTAGCCCTCTCTATTTTAAGTTTTAACTCTTGATGATCCCCCAGTGTTAAATTAAGTTTTATTCCATGTTTGGAGAAGACACGTCATAAAAAGCAACAAACAAACTACAATCAGATATTATGAACCTAGAAGAGATGAGGTCATGGGATGGGAATGATTATTTTTGATGGTGATCTTATTTAATTTTCTATAATTTCAGCAAAAAACTCCACTGCAACTGGATGGTCTAATGAATTCATTGGCCCAATTTTCTTTTGTGTAAATTTCTATTTCCCACAAAATATATGACACAGTCTAATGGCAATGTGGCAGCAGTCCAAACAAATTTTGCTTACTAAAAACTTTAGATAGAGTATTCCCCTGAAATAGTTGTCACGGAGGAACAATGAGAATTCATTGATGGATAGTTGTTTTGATACAGTTCAAAAACAACCATTGCTATAGCACTGTAATTTGTAAGTTTCCCTAACATTCATTAGATTTTAACACTTAAACCACATATGCCCTAAAATTATTTATAAGTGGAACAGTTGATAACTAGGAAGGAAATCATTTCCTCATCTCATACATAAGACTATTAATCACTTTTAAAGGTGAGGTTAAATGCTTAATAAAACCAGTACCAATAGGTTCCTCGCCTATAGTTTGAATTTTGATTTTATGTTTTCCTGGTAACATTGTCATGTTAAATTGCTGATTTAAGGCAGAGCTGGTATTTTGCTCAGCAGCACTCAAATCAAGTAAGGCTAAAATTTGAATGTTGGTTTCAATTTGTACTGACAGAAACAAGGTGTTTAGGTTTTGGGGTTGGAAACAACTACTCACCTTAAGAACAAATTACATAAGGAGAGTTAGTTTCCCTGGAGCTTTGGCACATATTTCTTAAATTATCTCCACCTTCACAATAAACGTTATCTCTCTTGGATTGTTTTCCTTTTCCTTTTAAACTAATAATGGATTTGCCAAACTCATTAGATGCCTCAGAGTGTGTTTATTACCTGACAGGGTTTTAGGGAATGGTTTCAATTTTGCCCTATTCATCTTTCTTTTAGATAAATTAGTTCTTAATTTTAGAACTTACATCATTCTCTAAGGCATTCCCCACATTGTGACTCACCATATCACTTTTCAATTACTCTGAAAAATCATTCATGAAAACTGATATCAAAGCATTACGTTCTACCTTAGCCCAAGTCAGCAGAGAGCCTCTCAAAATTTATCATGTATTCCACAGTGAATTTATTGCCCTGTATTTCATTTAACAGCCTATTATTGGCCACAGCTTTCCTTTCAGAGGCAACGAATACTGAGTGAATCAGTTAATCATTGCAGCATGGATGGATTTTATCACTGATTATGGTCACCCATTCAATGTGTTTGCTGTCTAAAAGAATTAGTATTTGGAGTGCAATTGTAGATTTTTCTGAGATAAAGGAACTTGGCTTGAATTTCAAAGTACTGTCTTTATTAAATTATAAAGTACATTCTAAATAATACTGCATGTTTAAAAACAACTCATTGGTATGACATTGCTGCATGAATGGCTGAAGTTCCTTATGTTTATTTTGAAACACTTTAACACAGTACTTGGTTATAGTTGGTATGCTTTTGGGTTGGGTCTTCCTGACCTTATTTAGCAATATGAAATCTTTTCATGGCAGCTTCGCCTGGTGACATTTTTTCACAAGTAGAGGCTCAACCACATACAACTGCAATTTCCTGGCAATATCTACATTATGTAAAGTAAGCATCTTTTCCTTATCTCCAATGGGGTATTAATGGGCTATTTAGGAATGCCAGCTCCTGTCTACTCTGCACATTCCACAGGCAGTTGTCTCCAAGGAAAAGCAGTTGCACAGTACTTGGCCTTGATACGTCACAGTACACGATTCAGCACTTGTTTGACTTCTGTCATAATGCACAGCCAACTGTTTAACCAGCATGTTGTTTTCAACCTGATACTGATGACCTCCTGGGATAGTACCATTTTGAACCAATAAGGCATGGACAAATCCTGGACAGAACACCAGTCTATTGCAGTGCACTCGCAGTCATAAGAATTTATTGTCTCCAGTTAAATTAACCTGAACCTCTCTAAGAGATGGGAGTAAAATTTGCATAACTGAAGAGTAAAAAATCCATATAGGCATACTGTACAAAGAACATGCAAACTCCATGCAGACAATGTCTTTTCCTGGCACTGAAACCCAGGACTCTGGAGGTGTGAAACCACAATCACTGCATCTTCATGGCAAAACATACATGAATTCTTAAAATGTTTTATTCAATGTTTGTTTTTATTATACATGCCTTGGAGAGAAGATATTGCCCTGTTACCAACAGGAAAAGAATAACATAAAAGCCAAACATAACTTGATTGACTCCTTTTTAAACAATAAGGACAGCCAGAAAAGTGTAAGTAAGTGATTTACCAAAATTGCTTCAGAAAGGTAGTTTTTAATTGCCAAATCTGAGAACACATTCATGCTGATTTTGGTACCAACTGCTTTTTCATTATTAACCTCACCTTCCACAATCATATCATATTTAATCATTTATACATATATACATACAGTATATATAAATATATATATATATAAATATACTGTATATATTGCAGACCCTTACACTGTAAACAAATGAATTATATTTAAGCCTTTGAACTAAACCTTCCAGCCTAATAGCATCAAAAATTAAATGAAATCGAAATATAATGATTATTTTTTACATTTACCCATGATTCCTGTTTCCTGTTTACTTCATTGTTGCTAATGGATGTAAATAACGCAGTATTATTATGCAATGAATTAACAACGTCAGTATTTTCTAACTATTGAGAACCTTATTTTAGCATTGCAGGAGCAAACGTGAAGACTACACTCATTAAGGTGTTGATGGTGCTGAAAAACACAGGACAGGATTTGTGAAGTTAATGTAAGCCTATCAGTGAGATGCTTATACTCTGAATTAAAATACGACTTTAGTAGTGCATTTAAAGTCTACAGTTGCAGTTCTGTTTAGTTTGACTTTGCTATGTCAATGTCTCCTATTCAGTGCCAGTTTGAGGATTATTATTTTGATTATGAATGAAGGATTGCCATCTGCATATTATAGCCTATAACTTTTGCCTTCCTCGTTCCATTGTTTACAACAGGTTGGTGCATATGCATATTACATTGCATATGTTCTGAGTATACAATTTTGTAAAATTTTGTTAATTTCTGGAATCTGTTTGAATTGTCAGCCACAACTGATATTTGTTAAGAGTCTCGTAAGTTTGCACCATGCCTTTTAGCTTGCAGGATGGAGTTTAAAACAAACTAAGGTATTTAGACAAGTGAGCAGAATGACTTTCACATTAAACATCTGAATTGTAGGACAACATGGTGGTGCAGTTGTAGCGCTGCTGCCTCGCAGTAAGGAGACCTGGGTTAGCTTTCCTTGTCCTCCATGTGTGGAGTTTGCGTTTGCATGTTCTCCCAGTGTCTGCGTGGATTTCCTCCCACAGTCCAAAGAAATGCAGGTTAGGTATATTGGCGATCCTAAATTGTCCCTAGTGTGTGCTTGGTGTGTGTGTGTGTGCCCTGCGGTGGGCTGGCGCCCTGCCTGGGGTTTGTTCCTGCCTTGTGCCCTGTGTTGGCTGGCATTGGCTCCAGGTGACCCTGTAGTAGGATATAGTGGGTCGGATAATGAGTGACTGACATCTGAATTGCTTTTAATGTAAATTTGTGTTTTGTTGTTTAAAAGCTATTCCGCTTTTATTCTTTATATTTTTTCCAAAAGTAAAATTTTATTTTTTGTCCATTGTTCAGAGAATGCACTTTATCGTGAAGCCTGTATAACAATATGTAATGCCAGTAACAGCTCACTGCACGTTTCACTTCACTTGAGCATTCATAGTTTTCATACTCTTTCTCTCCATGTTTAGCATTCGTTTGCTCAGAGGTTGATGCGCTTGCTTCATCCTGAGCAGCTCTTGTTTTCTCCATACTAGCGGTATGGCAAGCCAAATTAATATTTAGAGATATCTCAAAATGAATTTTAAAATATCTAAAAATGCATCTATTTTAAGATATCTAAAAAGCATTTTATGATATCTCAAATAGATTTCAAGATTTCTTGAAATGATGTGCTGTACATTTTGAAATATCTGAAATGCATTTTAAGATATCTTAAATGCAATTTGAGATATCTCAAAATAGGTTCCTGTGCATTTTGAGATACTGTATCTTAAAATAACTTCCTGTGCATTTCAAGATATCTCAAATACATTTTGAGATATCTCGAAATCACTTCCTGTAAAATTTCCTTTTCTTTCAATGGGACTTCCTGTCTATTTTAAAATATCTCAAAATGTATTTGAGATATCTTGAAATGCACAGGAAGTTATTTTAAGATATCTGAAAATCTATTAGAGATATCTTAAAATGTGCAGGAAGTTATGTTGAGATATCTGAAAATGCATTTCAGATATGTCAAAATGAATTTGAGATATCTTAAAATGAGTGGGAAGTTATTTTAGGATATCTCGAAATATAATTAAGATATCTCAAAAAGCATTTAAGATAACTTAAAATTCACTGTTGTTTGAGATATCTAAAATACTGTACATTAATTTCATGATATCTTAAAATGGGTCTCGGCTCCACTTCAGATATCTAACAATGTATTTCAAGATATCTCAAATTGTATTTCAAAATATCTAAAATACATTTAAAGATACCTTTAAAAGGACACTCAGTTACTTCAAGATATCTCAATAGCATTTTCAGATATCTACAATACAATTTAAGATATCTGAAATACATTTACAGATATCTCAACATCACTTCCTGCTCATTTCAAGATTTCTCAAATACATTTTAAGATATCTTATAGTAAACAAGAAGTTCCATTGAAATAATAGGCAGTTTTACAGAAAATGATTTTGAGATATCTTGAAATGCATTTAAGATATCTTAAAATGCACGAGAGGTCAATTTAAGATATCTGAAAATTCATTTGAGATATCTTGAAATGCAGACTCAATTATTTTGAGATATTTGAAAATGTATTTGAGATATCCAACCATCCATCCATTATCCAACCCGCTGAATCCAAACACAGGGGTCTGCCGGAGCCAATCCCAGCCAACACAGGGCACAAGGCAGGAACCAATCCCGGGCAGGGTGCCAACCCACCGCAGGACACACACAAACACACCCACACACCAAGCACACACTAGGGCCAATTTAGAACCGCAAATCCACCTAACCTGCATGTCTTTGGACTGTGGGAGGAAACCAGAGTGCCCGGAGGAAACCCACGCAGACACGGGGAGAACATGCAAACTCCACGCAGGGAGGACCCGGGAAGCGAATCCAGGTCTCCAGGTCACCCAACTGCGAGGCAGCAGCACTACCCACTGCGCCGCCCTATTTGAGATATCTCAAAGTGTATTGCAGATATCTTAAAATGTGAAGGAAATTATTTTAAGATATCGGAAAGTGAGTTTCTGATATCTTAAAAAGTAAATTACATTTTAAGATATCTGAAATTCATTTTGAGATATCTCTAAATTTTAATTCGGCTTGCCATACTAGCGGCCTGCTTCTTCTCTTCTTTCGTAAACATTTTTTCGTGTTAAAACTAATTAAGTCAGTCTTTGTGTTGCAATTACTTAGTACATTTTCTTTAATTTTTCACTTAAGCTGGCACTTAAGTCTTCAATCTGCCTCAAGAGTGATTTTAGATATGAAGAGGTAGAGGAAGTGACGGCGAAGGTGGTAGGGATTACAACGGCGCCCATACACATGTGCCGCACGGCTGCCCTGCTGTCCCCTGCTGAGAGTTGATTCTACAATTAAATAAAAGAAAAAGAAAAAGAAGAGGAATAACCTTGGAGGTCTATCATCACCCCAAAAGCGGACAGTAGAGGTGACATAGTATATGTGTACCAAATTTCAGGTCAATAGCTCAAATGCTTTGCGAGCTACAGATGATTTAAAATCCTGGACAGACAAACAGACAGCCACGGTAGAGTATTATATATAAAGATATGTGAAATGAGAGTGTCATCTCATGCCTAGCAATGATAACTCTTGGATGATGAAGCTGGTGGTTAGCAGGGGGTCAACATTGTCATTTGAGTGTATGATGCCAAATAACAGTAGCATGCCAGAAGAATCAATAGCACATTAACTGTCAACTTTAGGCCAGTATTGCTGTTTGAAAAATATTTCTTTGACTGGGCCTACACTAACTTCCCAGTATAGCAACTGTATGTGATCCTCTGATAAATATAAGAGAAAATATTAATATTGTCTTACTGTGTAATTGCAAAAGCAAAACCTCCTTTGCATAGTGCAAATCCTTTGTTCATCCTTCCATTGTCACAATCTCGGTCCAGGTACTGGGTCACTCAAAGGTGTAGCCTACCTAGGTTGTGTAACACCACAATCACATAAGCCACATTACTTGCTGTTCTCACAACATGAGAGGCCTTGATCAAACACTGCCTATCAAACCCAAGGCTCATCTTTCCTAACGTTGCTTAACATTTAACACCACTTTTCTAAGTTGCATCAAATAATAAGTAGCCAGCACTTACCCCACTTGCCCTCTGAGCAGTTTGACATTGATAAACCTGTAAGACAATGTCAACCACGTGGGGCAGTACAGCAGACCCATACATAATTTCAAAGTAGTTGCTGACAGATCACAATTCTGAAATGAAACTCGCAGATATATTTGAGTCAATTCAAGCAGTTGTGCATCCCATAATTTGCTGTCTCAAGCCTTTTTAAAAATTATTTTCTGCCATGTATACATAAGAACAAACTTATGCTGTGGATTATATATTCCATTTTACAGCATTCCCTTTTTAAATGCATATAATAAAAGCCTTTCTTTCTTTCTTTCTTTCTTTCTTTCTTTCTTTCTTTCTTTCTTTCTTTCTTTCTTTCTTTCTTTCTTTCTTTCTTTCTTTCTTTCTTTCTTATATAAAGTGACTTTGATGCTGAGTGCTATTGAAATTAACTCCACAAATCTAACCACCCAGCTTTAACAGCACTCTTTATTGCACATTAATTCAAAAGTGATTTACAATCTTTTTATTCTATACAGCGTCTTGCACACTATAACGGTTCTACAAACGAACATCGTTTCATAAAGCACTTTCATAATGACATTAATAAAGTTTTCAAACTGACTCTGTCTTTATCACGTATAGCACCTTTTGCAGTGAGCAACTAGGTCAGCTTTATCAGCCCACCTTTATTTTCTATTATGCAGAGCGATGTCAGAACCGCGAGCAGTCCCGTTTTCCATGAAGTACAAGCTGCGGTGCTGAGGCTCCTGAGGACAAACAAACACGGTAGGGTTTTAGTGTGGAAAATAATACAAGAGTACAGACTTCAAGGCCGGCTGTTCTAAAATTGAGCCCAACACTCGTTTCTGTTCGTCACCACCCGATCTGTCACTCATTGCGGAAGACAGGTGTGCCGTATAAATAGCGCGCTTTTCGTGTTTCTTTGGCTTTCCTGACATTTGTGACGAGAGCACCCCGCTGCCCGTGTCAGTCTGCGCCTACTTCAGTTTCACTAATCACGCAAACAGAAACGAGATGTAGGAGCGGAAAGCTGATGCCGGGCGACAAACAGAGGTCATCGCATCCTCCAGTCTGTAAGAGAAGCTGCACAGTTATGAGGCTAGAAGGACTCCGGGGATACACTGTCTAGCTGGACTGCGAGCTGAGCGATTTCAGTGACAGCGGCGTGTGGCTGTGTTTACCTTGGCTTCAATTTAACCTTGCAAGTCAGCGATGGACAGCTATCTACTTTCGGAAGTGTGGATTCTGTAGGTCAATCCGCCCTCTACTGGCTTCAACGAAGTACCACAGCTAAGACAGGGCAGTCGTGGCAGATCGCGATCTCACAGACTACATAAGCGCCGCGGTACACTTATGCACTGTCCCAAAACTAAACATTCATGTTCTGCCCGCCTTGACAGTGGATTGAATTTTTAATTCCCGGAGTTCAAAATTAAGATGGAGATGAACCGATTGCATTTCAGCGCGAATTTCGAGAGTGCCGTTTACTATCCGATACCGGTGTTGTAAATATTAACAACGAATGGTTGCTTAGAGATGTATCGTTGAGAAAAATGGTACAAAAAGTGTTTTCTGAAGTAAAGTGTGACCACAGGCGCTATATAAAGTTAAAAAAAAAAACGGTTTGAGGGTGGCAACAGTATTAAGTGCTTCTGCCTTATAGTTTCAGTGCTCAAATGTGGATTTTCTTGTAGAACACTTGCCGTTAGGTCCATTGGTAACTGGGTGACACAGTGCATAGCGCTGTTGCTTCTGCTTCACAACACTACATCCTGGGGTGCTGTCAATCTGGTGTTTGCATGCTCTTCCAAAATCTGTGTGGGTCTTCTTCCAGGTATTCTGTTTTTCCTCCCACATCCCTAAAGACTTGCAGATTGGGTTACTGGAAACTGACTGCAGCCATGTCCAGAGCTGATAAACGTTTGCTCGTTGCTGTGACTCTGAATTGGAGTAGGTAGGTCTGAGTATGTTACATAATGGTAAGTTGAAAACTATACCCCCTTATGAGTGAGAGTGGGAGTGTGTATAAGTGTGACTGGTCACCATTCAGGCTTGGTTCTTGTATTATGCACAACGCTGCCAGGGTAGACATGGTCTCTCTGCGATTGGAGCAGCAGATTCAGACTTTTTAGTTTTCATGTAATGGACAGAATAGCCCATTGTGCTACTCCTCAATTTTACACTTGTCCTAATGTGAACAATGTTAAGTTGAAAACAAAAATTTGTGAACAGCTTTTCATTGAATTATTATTGAACAGTGTGTTAGCACATAAAAGTAATAACTGCAGTGAAATATCTGCAGGCAGTGTGGTGTATTGGTTGAGGCAGAGGCGGCCTTATGGGTGTGCGGGGCCTAGGGCTAACCAGCCCCACACTGGGCCGTTTATGTCAAACACTGTTACCAGTATGTGTGGACTATATAAACTTGTGCAAGAATTAAAAAAAAATAATGTTAACATACACCGGATTTTCTCATTACAGTATTCAGCTAAATGTTTGCAATATAACATGTGGACTTTATCAAAATATAACTGGAGAATATAACTTGACAAATCTGCTCAAACGGGACATGCGGACCTCAAAA
>NC_041395.2:170191186-170336463 GCF_900747795.2 Erpetoichthys calabaricus | reverse complement strand
CCGTCTATTGAAATATTTTACAGGTCTCTGATCTTTGCACGCAAGGGTACTGATAAAAACAAGAGTCCCGGCGAAGGAAGCCAGGAACGAACAAATTTAGAGCCATAGAGTCATTTACCTGTTCACGTCCTCCGAATACTTTTTTTATTACAGAGGTGTACGGGAGACCTTTTCCTCTCTGATGCAGATAGAAGAGGCAGTGTTGACCGCATTTGTCCGAGAACCAACTTTGAAGCTGTCGGTTATTGTAAATGATTTGTTTACAGTTTTGCTTAAGAAACGGTAAATGTCGTTCGGGAAGTAGATAAAGTCCGGAGGATTTTCCATAGAATCAAAAACTCCCCATTTCCGTCTTCTGTGAGGTAAATCCCCAGCCAGTGTTCTCCGGGTTGGGTTTGACGGTGAGTATTCACTACAAACATGGCCGGTAAAGACGTTATTTTTTCCGGTAGTTGATCACACGCCAGCACACCGCGGAATATCTTTTGGTGTAGGGTCTGGGACAGTAGTTGTGTTAATTGTTTTGTATTCATGGTGCTTATTAGTAGTCATACAGAACATTACGTCTCTGGTTGATTTCGATGATGTTGTCAAAGACCGCATATACTATTAGATTGACGGTCCTAGGGAGAGGGACGCGGAAGCGTAATTCAAATCTCATGTTCCAGTTTTAACTAATGAAAAATGATCACCGCATTCTTGATTGGGGTTAGATCAAAAGCGAAAAGAGTATATCCTTGCGAGAACTCTGAAAGCTGATAGACGAGCTTGATCCTTCAATGTTACCATGGCCAATACCAGATTATAATATTCTCTGGCACTGTTGCCGTTACAAAGTCTGGTTGAAAAGGTTTGGCGGGAATCTGTTCACCGTCCATGTACGAGCCAGGAACTCTACATCGTTGTGTTTGAAATTGAACGGGTTACGTGTATAAGACCCCGAAAAAGGCCTCATTATCCACCATGCCAATCACCACATACTTTGGTAGTTGCCCCAGAAACAGGTTTTCTTGATTGCATACTCGATTCCCGCGTGCATACTGAATACTTTCATATTCACCCCTTTCCACAGGGTATTTAGCATTGGCTGATGTAAGGGCATGAGCGTGTCCTAATTCACGGCCGGTGAAACTTTTACTTTTTTACAAACAGGGAGGCTGATGTTATGATTACTTTGTAACGTTCGGCATCACCGGACCATTAAGCAGAATTCATCTTTGTTCCGAACCATTTTAATCTTCACGTCTAGGCCGTTCAATAGTAGTTTTTCCTGGAAAAAGAGATCTGTATGTATGTGCCCCAGAAGTTTCGACAGTCCTGCTACCGGCTGTTAAGGCACTTCTGTTATTAAAACCGCTGTTTTTCTCCGGCGGGGTCTGTCTCTTCCAATTTGTTAAGTGTATCTTTGTAAAAAAAGTCCTGTAGCAAACTGAGAATGAAGAGTCTCTTGGCTGTAATTTAGCAGACCTTCTAAGACCGCTCCGGTAAGGATAACAATTTGAACTCTGCGATATTAGGCGGTCCCCCAGGGTGACATCAACTTGAGAAAACAAAACTGGCTATAGGTAGTTGACAAATCCGACCTTGCCCCGGCAGGTATGTTAGTCCCGTCAGCGTTCACTATCTTTTCCCCTTAGGTGTAGAAGAGTGTTATTCAAGTCCAGGTAATCTTCCCCATTTCCAGCTATGAGAAATTCTAGCGGAGCTACTTCAGAGAGGGCTGAGAGTGGTGGTACTTCAACGTATATACTTTTATCTACACTCGTTTGAGTGAAAGGCACCGTAAACAGATCCAGTTCAGATTGACACACTCTTCGACATTCTGTGTACGAAAGCCTATCTTCTCTTAAAAAATGTCTCTCCTCTTCTTTTTGCTTGCTTTAGTCTTGTTCCTCTTCTGACGACGTTTAGATAATGCTGTAAAAATAGTGCGCCCGCCTTTTTAGCTGGCGGGGCCTGACGCGACCCCGGTGGTCTCTTGCGTTTTGTCTTCTCATGACCAACAAGCCCGCTCCCTCCTGCTTTTCTAGGACTCCACCCGCAGCACTGGATATAGCACCTGTGATCAATCTTTTACAATATTTTTAGCGCGGGATTTGATATGTGGTTTTGCGATGTCAAAGCCTTTTTAAGGAGAGGTAAAGCTCTTCTAAACAATCCTCGAAATATACCTCCAATCCCCCCACCATACAGTTACAGGGGGATCCAGAGAATCCCGGTAAGCCATTACCCGCTTGGGTCTGATAATATTGATGTAAGGTGTTGGGTCCTGGTAAGTCCTCATTGTTTCAGTCGTGCATACAATGCCTGACGGGTCTGAAATGCAACTTCACTATCACCTTACCAAACATGAAATGGCACGTTTTTGTTCTGGTCCGTCTTTATTTCAATAGTCACTGTGTCAAAATGATTCTTGCGGACTAGGGCATAATGCGGTTTGTCATATGTGATGGTTGTAAATTTTATATAGCCTGATCCTCTATATGAACACACCTCAAAAGGGGGTACGTAGCTGTCTCCGACTCTCTGATGAGATACCATATCCCGTACACGTACAAAGTGTAAAAGCCGGCCCTGATGTCGGCGGGGAAAGGTGCCTTATAAGTTAAACCCCGAGTCTGATCAGGATGCGCTTCCTAATATTCGACCCAGCTGTCCTTTCAAGTGTATAGGTTTCATCCTTTCACCCGGTACCACGTAGACTCTTCTTTCCACAGCATTATAACTGAATTTCGCAGAGCTCTCGGAAGGACAAATCCAGCTGCAACATACTGTCACAAGTGGGCAGGTTTAAGGTTGTCGAATTCATAAAAGACAGTAGGTCGTGAATACCTTCGTAATATCCGCATGGAATGTAGTAATGTTTTTTTACCCCCGAGCTGAAACGTAGAATTCGTTATCCGGTTTGTCTATGTAGTTCCACGTATGTGGGTACTGAATTTCGGATTAGACCGACTTCCCAAGAACCTTCTAATTCTATGGGTTTAGCAAGCTTCGTCGTGAAATTGGATATGTGTTGTTAGGGAAAATGTCTGAGGGACGCGTTGCTTGGTAGAGGTCACAAAAAAAACTTTTGCGCTCCATGGTAATAGTCGCTAGAGAATGAAGAGTCGATTAGGAGCGTTCTGGATTTTATTGAACATCTTGGGCTTGGCTCTCGGTATCCAGCTGTTTAATTTTCTGGCCAGCCGAGCCATTTGACTAAAATGAGTCGTTTTTTATTCTTAACTTTCCTAGCCAGTATTTTTTCAATCCTGTAAACGTCTGTGGATCCGAATTTAATTTTCTGTATTCAGGGTCGTAAAAGGATCCTACAATCTCTTCACCATCGTAGTCTTTCAGGTTTGTACACTGCCGGTTTCCCTAGGTACAAGTTCAGATACGGTAAAGATTTCATCTGAAAATGATTGCTCATAACCTTTCTCAAAAGGATGTCTGGTTTTAGACACCCTAACTGTGTCTCCTACTTTGAACTTAAACAGCGGCGGGACCCGGGGGGCTGGCTACGCCGTATAAGTTTTGAAAACTTTCCAGAATTTAACGCTGTTAACATCGGAAGGAGCCATTTTTATGCTTCGATGATAACTTTTGTTGTAAGAGTATACTAGATCCGGCAATTTATCGATGTAGGCTCTCGTGTTATAGCGCTGAAATATTTCCACATTTTAGATTTTAGTGTGCGGTTAAATCTCTCCACCACAAGGCCTTAATTCGTTTCCTGTGGTGAAATGTTTTATTCCTATCTTCTTTAACAGTTTTTGAAAAATCTCGGTTGAAAAACTCTTTACCCTTATCGGTCTGGAGCTTCTTTGGAGTTCGACCGGCACTCAGAATGTCTTGGAAGGCTCTTGTCACTTCCTTACCCGTTTTGTTCTTCAGGGGGCGTACCCACGCGTACTTAGAAAGTACATCGATACATGTTAACAAATATTTATACCCCAGATTATGCTCGGACACATTTGTCATGTCCGCTAAATCCAGCTGCCATTGCGAGTCTATATCGGATACATAAACCTTATTTCTCCTAAAATGCCTTCTAGCGGGTTTGTGAATTGTATAAGCATATTGACCGGATAACCAATCCGACACCTGTTGGTCATTACTTTTCTGACCCGAAACCTCAAGAGCTCTTTTCAAAGAGTCTTTTTCCCCCAAAGCTACCAGAATTTGCCGGGTTATAATAAACTTTTTTCAAGTAACCCTCCATCGTCGACGGTGAAAGGAAAAATGTCAATGGTTTAAAAATCAAATGAGTCTTTATTGTTAATTTTCAAAACAACATTGTTTAAATTTCATAACAGCATGATTAAAAACATTATTAAAATTTGAAAACAGCATGATTAAAAACATTATTAAAATTTCAAAACGGCAGTATTAAAAAACATGATTAAAACATTTCATAGAACAGGAACATTGAGTGCAGACACTTCGTCTGATTTTTCTAAGTCATACTCCCCGTAAAACCCCAAAGGTGCATCGGTCGGTTCAGAAAAATGTCTTTTAGAAAAGGCATCGGCTATTTCACGTATTTTCGAGTAAGAGGGATCGTCCATGTTGTGAAAGGCTTGTACAATGGCTTCGCTAATAGAATGTTCTTTTTCCAGTTCATCGACGGCATTTTGCACAAATGAATGAACCTTGTGAAAAGGCGGAAAGATGTTGAAGCAACCCAGAGTCTTTATGACCAGGCTCCTGAGCCATGGTTTGCGGAAAACAGTCAGAACCTCTTGAAAGCGGCCAACCCGATAAACAGAGTCAGGCTCAAACAGACACGTATGCTGCGTCTGGCTGGGGTGATCTATGAAACAGCCATGACAGGTGCTTTTTAGGTCCCGATCGACTATTATGTCCAGCAGAGCCGCAATCAAACTCTTCACCAGTTTCAGAGTCTTTCGAAGTGTTTGACCCAGGGGCCCGTCAGTTTGCTCAATGTCCATACTCTCACAATCAGCATGCCGGGACGATGGCTTCCATGCGGACAGAGCATCTACCAGGTTGTCCATGGCCTCTTCTTGCCGCATGGCCTGCACGGCTATCTCCTCAGCTCCCGTTAGGCTCCTCCGAGCATCCTCAGCAGGGACAAAATGGTCAGGTACTGTACGGTTCTCCAGGAGACAGTCCAGCCAATACATATCATCAGGGGCGGGTAACTGAGGTTCAGGCCAATAGATCTGGTCGTTTGAGGCATCAGAAGATCCGGCCAAGACGGTGGGTCTGAAGGAGAGTTGTTAGGGACAGAGTACCCGGAGTTAGGTACGATGTCGTCGGGCCAAAACAGGCCGTCGCAGAGCGCCGTCTGTTCCATAGACCAACAGGTCTGATCAGGAGCGTAGCCGCGGGGGTGTTGGTTGTCACCCGACCAAAACACATCGTCGTCTGTCAGCATCTGGTCAGCAGCCGAGTAGCAGGGCTGCAGGTTAGTGTCGATCATCTCGTCGGGAGTAGAGTAGGCAGTGTTGGCTTGAAGGTTGGCCGGCCAAAAAAGGTAGTCAGCGGCGGACGTATGTTCCATACCTCCGGAGCTTGGTTTCTTCGGAGCGCATCAGAATGTCGAGGACTTCTGCCACCTCAGAGGCCGAGAGAACAGGGAGACGACCGGACCAGCTAGCATCAGCTTCAGTAGGGTAAGTATTTGAAGACATCTCGATAGGTTTTTAGGTTAATGTAGACTGGGGGGAAAAGATCTCTGTATTTATCCCCACTCACTTAGGGGTGGTTGCCTCCCAGTTTTCCTCCTCCTCCGAGCATGAATTATTCAACATGCTAAACTCCTCCTCCAATTTCTTTAATTCTTTTCATCTGGTCAGACAGTTTCCCTTGGTAAATAGCTTCATCAATATTTGGCATAAGAGCTTTAAAAAAAGTCCAGTCTTTTATAGAAAATTAATTTCAGTCACTCGCTCCTTTAGCACATTTTCTTTATCTTCCTCCTCTTCGTGACTGGCCTCGTTATATTCGGGAAGGATAGGCTCCTTCTTGGAAACAGCGATCGTGAGCTGTCCATCAGCATTTCTTTTTCAAACTCATACCCGGCACAAAGCACAGTTAGAGTCGTACCAGACTGAGCTGAAGCGTGGTTCCCGTAACTCCCGTAACGTTCTTCTGGACACCCTGTTTGCTTTCTTAGGAGCGTTCACAAGACCGTCCATTCTGTTTGCTTTTGTGGTGTCGTGGCGTTTTCACTGAATGTCTAGAATTTTATACAACAACTCTTTCGGCTCCTCCCACAGTCGGTGGTGAGAGACACGCCTCACCCCTAACCCTATAGGCGGATTGCGAGATAAAGGCGTACCTCAGGGGCGTGAGTATTGTTAATGGGGCGTGATAGGTGTCCGATTTACGAAAGACCCACCCTAAAAGGTGTGGTTTAGAGATGATCAATTATGACGGTGGTCCAACCCCCGCATGGGCGGGGTATAGTTCATATTTTATAGTTTCATAAATTTTCATATTTTTATATTTTCATAAATTATATTTTTATATTTCATATTTTCATATTTTATATTTTCATATTTTCATATTTGGGGGCGGGGCTTAAAGGTCATAAATCAATCTAACACCTCCTTTGACAGTTGCTTTCTGTATGTACTACTACTGCGGGGCCCCCTTAGGTGCAGTCGCCCCACTTGCCACCACCAAATGTCACTCTTGGGTTGAGGCTCTGCACTTCAAACTCAGAGGCTGTGGGTTCAAGTCCTGCTACTGACACTGTGTGACCATGAGATAGTCACATCACCTGCCTGTGCTCCAATTGGAAAAGCAGAATAATTTAACCAATTGCATCTCAGATTTTGTAAGCCACCTTGTATAAAGGCATTGGCCAAATAAATTAATGATAATAATGTGAAAATTAAAATGGCGTCTGCCAAATAAGTTAATAATGTCACAGTAATGACCCTGTAAGCCTATATGAAAGTGTAATGCCTTACAGGAGATAAGTTTAACTAAGAGTACTAAAAAAGGGCCTTATAGCCTCAACAAACATGGGTCCAACTTTATTGAGGACAAACAACATGTACTGTCCCAAATGAACTTGCAAACAAAGAAGGTGCAATTACTTTTCAGCATGGCATCACAGGGAGATGACCAATAACAACAGGTTATGAACGCCATCTCTGTTTTCATATCCAACAAAGACTTGCTTCCTTGATTGGCTGAAACACTCATAGCTATTTCAGTTTATGTATTTGTCAAAATCATTGCCCGCAATCCCAACTACAATGAAGGACATTTTAATCTCATAGATGGCTATGTGCCACCCTTTTTTCTCATATGGGCTTGTCCACAGCCCTCTGCCCCTCTTTCTATCATTTCTTCTTACTTAACACCTAATGAAACTTCAGCAGCAAAAATGTTCTTCCCTTTTAGCACTGGATTTATTCTTTACACTGCTTTACACTTCACAGAGAAGTGTGTCCCTAAGCACTTAGCAGGACAAACAGGTAACTGAGCACCTTTCAGGACTTCTACAAAACACTCCCCTTGCTGAGTCTCTGATATGCTCACCAGATACTTCACTGAGAGATCCATGTTCGTTTGAAAGGTCTTCTCTGAATCGTCGCTCTTTATTTTATCCATAACATTCTAGTTGTGTTATCCTTTATTAACAGTTTTCATATTATAATACAACCAGTAATGGCGCACTGCACAGAATACACTTGACTTGAGCATTCCTAGTTTCCATCCTCTTTCTCTGTACGTTTAGCATTCGTTTGCTCAGAGGTTGATACGCTTGTTGCTTCTTGCGCAGCTCTTCTTTCCTCCACCCTAGCGGCCCGCTTCTTCTCTACTTTCGTCGGCAACGTTTCACATTAAAACTGGTTAAGTCATTGTTTGTGTTGCAGTTACTTGGTACGTTTTCTTTAATTTTTCACTTAAGCTGGAACTTAAGTCTTCAATCTGCCTCAAGAATGATTTAAGATATGAAGAGGAAGGGGAAGTGATGGTGAAGGTGGTAGGGAATGAGAACGGTGCCCATACACATGTGCCGCACGCCCGACCTGCTGGCTGCTGCCGAGAGTTGATTCTACAATAAAATAAAAGTAAAAAGAGGAATAATCTTGGAGGTCAATCATCACCCTGAAAGCGGACAGTAGAGGTCACGTAGTATATGTGTACCAAATTTCAGGTCAATAGGTCAAATGGTTTGCGAGCTTCAGGTGATTTAAAATCCTGAACAGACAAACGAACAGCCACGGTAGCGGATTATATATAAAGATACAGTATTATTTACCTTTTAACAAGATATAGAACAATGAGCTGTAACTGCATCCACCTTAACAACATGATGAGTGTCTTTGTGTCTGTGTGTTTGTCCTGCTGAGGAATGGACAGGTGATTTTGTTTAACTGAGCTAACTGAGAGAAGCGCATAAAAAATGAAACCAAAACAAATAAAAATAAAGCTAACAAATCCTAACAAAAGACAAGCATTGAATTAAAAGAAAATAAAACAGGTAAAGAGGTCAAAACTGAATGAAAATTGCAAGAAACAAAAAAAGCAAAGAGTTATTTATTTTTTGTTTTAATAGGTTTTATCCACAGATCAGACAATGAAAGGAGTCCCCAGCTGATCTTTTATCCTGTCACAACGATTTACTTGCGTGTCATGATCCATGAAGCCATGCACCTAGAAACGCAGAATGCATCAGTAATAATGGCTCTGAAATTGGTGGTGATGGACCTGAAAAAGTCATTAAGACGTTAGAATTTAAAAAATAAAACCATTGTCACACACGTGCGAGTAGGAGGCAGCTAAAGGGCTTGAGTAATTGTAATTCTACACCAGATCAGGGGGCGGCGAGGTGCACTGACTGTCTCTCTCAGTTCCTTGCAGACCATTCTCAGAAAATCCCACCGGCTTCCGGCGCCTGTGAAGCCGTCACTTCCAGCTCTGGCATCAATAACATCACTTCCTCCACCTGCCTTTAAAGCCGCTATCTTACCTCCTCATAATCAATTCTGTCTTGGTTTAAAACCAGTGAATGTTTCTGTTCAATTTACAACCTATTTTGTAGCCGTGGAATAATATAGGGGTGGCTGCCCCAAATCTTTAAATGTCTGTGTCTCATCATTACCACACCACACAAACTAAATCATGACAGTATCTGTGTGTCTGTCTGGTTGCTGTGTCTCTGTCATTCCAACAGATGGCTCATCACAATCATTTGTCATTATAAAGTGTATTGCATTTGCCATTACAAAAGATGGCGTGTCAAAAATATTAACACTGCGTTAACAAATCCTATACCAAATGGCAAATAGCAAAATCATATATATTGCATTTATCATTCCAACAGATTCAGACATGCTGTTTTTATTACTACAAATGTCTGTGATTCACACGTTTGCAACGTGCAATCTGTTGGAATGACAAATGCAATGCAATTTATTACTAAATGTATTACAAAATACATTCCAATAGACGGTACACTGCAAACGTTAACACTGAGGTCTACATTGATTACTTAGAATTTAACCCATCTTAGTTGGGTAGCACAGCTAGTAGTTAATAAAATGTTTATAATGGACACGGAAATTAAAGCGTGACTATTTCATATAGCACCTTTATAATATCGCTAAACCTTCTGTTTTTAGCACTTGAAATGGATTGGCTTGCCAGCCAAGGCTGCTTCCTGTCTTGGCCTGATGCTGCCAGAATAGAAATGGATGGATGAATGCACTCCATCTTTATTTCATATAGCTTTTCTAAGTGACTGGTTCATTTTTATTTTTTTAAGCTGCCTCATTACAGTATGTGGCTAGTTTCATACCTGACCATAATAGTTAATAAAAAAGCACCCAATGTTAACTTAACACTTTAAACAAGCAGTCCTTTTTTGTTGGATTCTTTAAACAGAGGATAAGATGTTGCTACCCATTGTACGAGTGCTTACAAGAGGTGATCTTGGTGTTAGTGATAGTGAAGACTTGTTGGCACTGAGGGGCTTTCAAGTGGGTATCTTTCTTCCTTGATATTTTGTCAATTAGCCCATTATGTTTCTGGATGGTTCAACAATGACTTCTGGTGTCCCAAAATCCCTCCTTCTGTGTCTATCTAATCTTCAGCACCAATACTTTGCAGGCCACCTGAGGTTGTGCCTCTTCAACCAAAGCCACTGGCTATTTTTATTTCTGCCACATCTGAGGCAGACTTGATTGTTTGCTTCAAAGCCTGGTCTTGGATTTCCAGATCTTTGAGTAACCAGGTGGGAGAGCTTGACATGAAGTCCGTGCATTCCACTTCTACTGGGCAAACTTACCTTTCAAAGTGAGCTTTATCGCGAATGGATTTAGGAAATAGTGTGACTTATGTTTTTGAGAGCACCCATAAACATTGTTGCAAAGCTCAATTCAAAAGTGAGCAACACATCATTTACTATAGTGCCTTTCATAATGAGCACTATCTGAAATAATTTTGCAAAACACCCATCCAATTGCTGCAAATCACTCTATGCTTAATTTATTTTCTGCCATTCACAGTGAAAATGATCATAAAACCTATTTCTAAATGTAGCATAACTTTATCAACCTCCTTGATTCAATTCCCAGTCAGAGAGGCCTATTCTGACAGCACTGGAGCCTTGGATATGTTGTCAGGTCATCATTGGGCCCACTTATGTGGGGACACTTTGGAATTGTGAACTAAAGTAACATTTGTGTAAATTTGAATATACTGTATGAGGGGAAAACCCACAGAGACATGGGGACAACAGTCAGACTCCACACAGACAATAGGAGGTAGCCACACTGACCACTGTGCCACCAGGCTTCCCCTTTTTTCATTATTGACTATGACAATAATTTGTTTCACAAGGCAGCCCATCTTGATTTTTAAAAGCACGTCTTAACTGTTTGTCTTATTTTGGTAGTGGCCACTGTTACCAAATAAAAAGTTTTTATATCAAGCTATTAAATCTTGTGGGCGGAGTGGTGGCTCTGAGGCTAGGGATCTGCACTGTCAATCAGAAGATTGCCGGTTTGAATCCCGTAAACACCACAAGTGACTCTAGTTTGTTGGACCCTTGAGCAAGGCCCTTAACCTGCAATTGCTCCGTCCTGGGTATGACGTTAAACTTGCATCCAGCTCTGCATGTAGGCCCTCCAACCTGCAGGGAAAAATTTGGGGCTTGGTGACAGAATTGGCACTCCAGCCATCATAAAAACCTCACACTGTTCCACTCCATCTGAACTAATGTGGTGCTGAGGTGTCACCCGTCGCATGGCTGCACTTGGGTCCTAATCTGGGATCCTGAGTTGGTTTGTCATGTGGTGGGTGCGGCAATTTGCTGTATCAGCCTCATGCTCCTAAACTCTCTCTCTCTATTAAATCTTATTTCTCTTATTATAAGATTTATTGACTTATCAATAGATTTCCACTTAAGATTAAGGAATCTTGCAAATAAATTTTGCTTACATCATTAATGGATTTTCTTTGCTAAATAAAAGCAAAACAACTTCCATTTCAAGTTTTTTCTAGTTCTTATATCTGCCTTTTGTGCCACCCATAAAAATTAGAATTTGTATGCAATTCTAGCTTTAAATGACCCTAGCAGTGAATGTACTGTAGCAGGGTGGCTTAATTTAATCTTTCCTCTGTCATCCGGGACTACAGTCACCAAACTACACCCAGCGCCTCCACTCTGTGAGCACTCTTTGAGTGACTTATGTGCATATCATTTAGGAATGTATAGCTTGTTAAAAAGATAGGAAAGTTCAGTAAAGCACAACAGAAACTGAAGGAGGGCTTCACAACAGTTTTATTTCAGTGTAATTCTACATTTTGTTTCTTCTTTATTTCCTGTAGTCACACGTTGAACAAGCTGGGTCTTTAAAAAAATATCACAGCAGCAGCACTTTGACTTAACAACACAAAACAAAAGGAAAACTGACCTGTGAGCCAGTAAAAGATCATCCTGCCTCGTCTGTTCCACAAGACTTGACACCCAGCAGCTGATGACACCCCACATACACATAGAGGACAATTTGAATGCTTTACTTAAGCCGTTTGCCTGACTGACTTGCACAGTGAAGGGCAGCAAGCAGCACCTTCATGGCCTTCGCAGCCAAACAAAGACCTTATTTCCTAATATGTGCCTTCTGATGATTTGTTCCTAATTGAGGGAGGTTTGGCTCCTTCCTCGCACTTAATGTTGCCAGATATTCTGAATCAATAAAGTAGGTTTCTAAACCGATGGGAAGGTGGGAAAAAAAACACAGAGTTCAAATATTGAGTTGTTAAAACACAGCAAATTATCCAATCACTCATTTCTGAACTTCCGCTAACAATAATCATGGTGAAATCTCTTCAGGTATAAATTGACTTGAGGGTTTATTTTACATTCCGTTACCTTAAAATTTTACAAGAAATCAGAGGGGTTCATTCCAGAGTATCCAAACTGAAATCATTTTTGATTTTATGAGACTCTTCTTTTTGCTAGGCAGTGTTTCATCTTGTCATTCCAGCTGTTGAATGTAAAATGTATTCCATAAAACCCATCTAGTGAGTCTTGAACTTTCATAGTAAAGCCCCATTGATTGCTAGTACCCGCTTTTACTGATCAAAACTGTTAAAAGCCAGCAGCCATTTTGGGTGCAAGATAGGAATCAGACCTGGACAGGATGCCAATCTAGTATCACTTGTGAAAAAAATAATTGGTGTAAAATTACTAAGCTTGTTATTTTTCCCCATTTTTGGCGAAAAACTGTGGAATGTCATTGACTCTATGAAAGCTACAATGAACCTCAGTGAAGTTATGTTTATTTGTAAAGAAGGGAGATGTGGAGACAAAGTTAGGGAGTGATCTGCTACTGCTGGACATCGAAATTTGGATGAGCAGTATAATGGGAATATACTGAAAAATGTGTTCAGTCCACAGGATGGCACTCATGAGTGTAAGTGCGAAGAGGTGTATGAACCATAACAAAGCCGTGTAAGACAATGACACACACACATATTGATGGAGGTGTTTATATAGTACCATGAGATGTCAGATGTATGAAATTCATGCAAGATTGTTCAAGTGAGCATTTAAAACCAACAGGCGGAATTGTAAAATGTATGCAAAATATTCAAGGCCATGTTTAGATCATAAGATGGCTAATTTATTTAATTTATGTATATATATCTGAGGGAGTGTTTGAGTCATAATGAGGCAGTTTTGTAATCATTATTTATACAAATCATTGAAGGGAGTGTTCAGACCATACGTGGACAGTGTTATGGAATTTAGGCAGATATATATGGAGGTGGGTTTGGAACATAATGAGACATTATGTATACATAACACAGTACAAATTATATAAAAGGTAGAATGCTCCATGAAATCGTAGGCATTCTGTGGGGTCATCAACATGAATACTGAAATCCCAGTTTTTGCTCTATAGTGACTTTTTTTTTAAAGTCTAATGATTTGTTTTTACTAAAACTGATTACATCTGAGAGCGACACACATCTTCTTTTTGTCTGAAAATAGGCATTGGACACAATACATCCCCAAGTTCACATTATTGTTTGTCAGTTATCACCATTCATTTACAAACACTCGTGTGCATAGCAGAACAAAAATTCATAAAAATATACAAAAAATAAATCACACACATGCAGGAAAAAAAATGGGGGGGGGGGGGTGATTGTTGCAGAGAAAAGGGTATAGTGGGTGACCCAATGTGGCAGATCCAGAAGACAGATCAGAACGAAGGCCTCGTCTGGTTTATTTGCCTAATCTTGTGTGATACTTAGGATCATGTCAAAATGTTCACTTCACTAGTGTTCATTAAATGCCATCTTGTGTTTTAGGCTTGAAACTTGGAATCTTTGGCCTCTTCATTCTTAGACCCAGATGCTTAACATGTTAGTGACTGCTAAGCACCAAGGCCTGAGGTCCTGTGATGTTAGTTTTTGAAAGCTGATTCAGTTTCTTAGGGAGCTGGAATGCAGTTTGCATCAGTCCAACTACTACAGTATGTGGGAGGAAAACAAAATGCAGTTTGTTTGGACAATCTCTCCAAGCTTTTCAGTGTATACCTTTTCTTTCTTTCTTTCTTTCTTTCTTTCTTTCTTTCTTTCTTTCTTTCTTTCTTTCTTTCTTTCTTTCTTTCTTTCTTTCTTTCTTTCTGTCTGTTTGTCTGTCTGTCTTCATTTGCACCCAAAGATGAAATTCACTTTTTGCGTAGAGAGATGCCACCCATTTCTCTATCAGAACCATCTTCTCTGCTCTTGCTGCCAACTTCTTGAGGTTTGTCTGTCCCTGCTGCTCAGGAGGTCTTCCATTTACTGTTCTTTGGCAGCTTCAAAGCAAGTGGCCTACCAAAGGCCCAAGACACAAGCTTTGCACAAAACCCTGCTGACCTGTAGTAACATCCCATAGACATACTGGCCCTGCAGGTAATGCATCAGTGTTCATTTTTATGTCACAGATGGTCACTTTGGAATATGCATCGGTGCCCATGTCACATTTCTCTTAGTTTCAGATTCATGTTCTGTATGAGAAATTTCTCCATGGTAAAGTCTAATAAAGGTGAAGTGAAGATACTATTAAATCTAGTTTGAAAGGCAGATTTATAGTCATTTCAACTTTGGATTGTATTTTTGTCAATCAACCAATAACTGTTTTTGACAAAATGTGTTTCAAGCTCTGAAATTAGACAATATAAATGACCTCTAAAAAGTCAAAATGCACACAATCAAAGGGAGATTGTAGGTCTTGTCATGAACATTCCATCCATTCATCCATCCATTTGCAGAACCCGCCTGTCAAGGACAACATTCCAGGCCGATTAAGCCAATCTCTGCACCAATCCTGACTGGCATGCTAGTCCAAGTTAGGTTATGCTTTACATCGTCTCTACCAATAATTTCTTCTGCAAGTGTAGAACGCTGTGCTGGATACTTTGGAACTGAAAATTTCTTTATTAATGTACTCCCACTTGTTTTAATCTCACCCGCTCCACTTAAGAAATAATCAAATGAAACCGGTGATTGTTTGTTCAATTAACCAATATTTCATCAAATCATTTTCACAATTCTATTGAAGGCAATTTTATGTAACTCTATGTAGCTCTTCTGGTAGGAAGTTATTCCTGTTTCAGGATAAAAGAACAGTTGGGTGGTTTCGTCGATAACTGTGCATGTGGTGCAGCGGTGGGCCATATTGCCATTTTAGATTAAAGACATACATATATATACACATAACTGCAGATTCCAAACTTGTCCAAATGTCTACTTTTTGCCTATGCTTGAAAGGCGTAGTGCAAACCGTCACTTCCAAGAAGCTTCTTGTGAGTTCACTTGTTGTGCTTTGGATGCCATCAGATAAAAGGGCAGCTTTGGGAACCATTGACAACCTTTTATTACTTCATCAGCCTTCTTGCAAGTAACAGAACCTCAAAAAAGAAACCAAAAAACAATTTAAAAACACATACAGTAAACAGAATATAACAAAGATTTCAAAGTTTACGCTAATTCCTGGCACATACAGGTAGTCTAATTCCCGGATGCCCTTCAAAAAGTGGGTGAGATAACTGTTGTAATCTTGGCAATCCGTGTTTTTGTGCTTTACGTTTTCTCAACTGATTGATGTGCCTGTACAGGTTTGGCTGTCATTATACCTATTACCAAATCCTAGGTGCAAATTGGCATCAGTCAAGCTCAGTGCCTGGATGTCTGCTAAATCCTTTCCACCCCTGAACCCTTAAAAAATTGAACTACTGTACTTCTAGTGGAATTGAAGATAAAACAAATTTGGATAATTCAGCCTTTTTTGTTGGATCATGGAAGCTTATTTCATGATCCTCTATCAAAATATCTTTTAATCACCATTGTAGCTGTGCAAATTATCTTTTATGCCTACACCATGTCTTGGTTGGTTCTCCTTAACAAAAATGTGAACAGTTTGCCAGAGTGCTGCTTTACACTTGGCACAACAGGCACAACACCAATCAATGGGTTCAGATACCCTGGTATTTGGTGTTATGTACAACTAAACTAACTTACAAAGCTATAAATTACAAATCCCCCAGGATCCCCATTGCCTACTCTTCATTTAGTAAATACATGGTCTTCTCCCTGTTCTAAAGTCATACTGCAGAACTCTTGGCAAACACATTTTTGTGGCTCATTCTCTGTGGAACTCCCATCTCTAGTCTGTCCAGGCGGTTCCAATCCCATCCCCACCACCACTGTTTTATTGACCATTTTAAACGGGCTATTTCTTTCTTTATTTTCTTGCTTCTGCACCTGCAGTCCTGACACTATCAGTCCTTTCTATAATTACTTCTTTTTTGTTTAATCTTTTATCAAATTTTCTAAAACCATGTAACATTCCATATAATCAAGTCAAACTTAACAAAACTAAATTCAATTTAATCCCCACCCATGATACTATAACAACTTCTATGACTATTTTTATTCTCCTTGCAATAGCAAGAAATTGTCACTGAATTTCCTTGTTGTCTTTTATTTTACCAAGTCCCACATTTACATGACCTTTTTTCACACCTTGCTTTTTTGAGTTATTCAAATACAAGATGACTTGTACATTGCACAGTGGTCCCACATCCAGTCACCACCTATGTGGAGTCTTCATGTTCTTCCTGTGTCTGCTTGGGTTTTTCTGTGGTTACTCAGGTTCTCCTCTCAGATCCCAAACTTATGCATGCACAGTGTAAAATCTGGGGGGCCAAAGAAAGCTGAATCCCTCTCAAGACCATTCTTTACAGTAATATATATAGTAATTCTCTTTCTCTTTTACAATTTTTAACTCAACCTGCCATACTTCATCAATTAATTAATAAACAGATATTGTAGGTTTCTATTTATATTTAATCAGTTTCTACCTTGTTCCCTGTGTGTTTTAACAAATCTCCATTTATATGTGCACCCTGCCATGACCCTGAATTGCAATAAGTGGGTTTGAGAATACTATGCCACTGAATGTTATTTTGGTATTTGATGACCACAGCCTAAATCAGATCCTGAATTTGCATATGTATATGTTGGTTGTTTGAATATTTTCTAGTATGCCTCAAAGAAGCCAAATCATCACTTTAGGCAATGCTCATAATCACGTGAATGTGGTAGAAATTCCTTAAAGGCTCACTTAATTTCCTTTGTGGTGACTCAAAATACTTTTACAGTGGATAGTAGATTAAAATTGTAAAGTACATCCTGTAACTAAAACAGAGCTATGGAGTTGCACATTATGAGCTGCCATTTTTTCTCTGCTGAAACATGTTTATACGTCAAACCTACACTCACATCAAATCCTGAATGATCTGAAAGCATAACAAACGCTTCATTCAGCACACAATCCAGTTTGTTTCTGGAAGACTGGAAGCAGAAATGCACATTGCTGGCGAAGAGAAAATTAATTTGCCCTTTCTTTATGTTGCTTTGGGATTTATATAAAAGATGCTAAACTGCTGAATTTATATTTAGCATTTTTTAATTTAATTTGTGAAAGTGAGAAATATCTGCCCAGTAAATATGCAAACAGTGGCCATCAGTGGGCATAACATGGGCACAGTGGGCTTGGGAAAACCCAATTAAACATCACATTGACCCAATGTGGCGGCTGCTACAAGGGGGCCCGTAGCAAAGTTTCTCTAGTGGCCCAAAACGGGTTAATGGCTGGATGTACTCACTCAGTAAGCCCCTCACCAGCCCAGTTGTGGTTTGCACACCATAGTTTCCCACTTTTAATGTTGTCTCAGAGTAAGAACACAGTGAACTAAGATTTTCAGTGGGTTTTAAATTTTCATTGTAGAAGTATAAATAACAATCTGAACAACTTCAAAAAGGTTTGTTTTTTAACATTGGCTAAAATTGCATTATTTTTATGTTTTTATCGGTAACGATTTTGTTTTCCGGGTTGTAATACCAGCTAAAAAAAGACAACACAAGTAGTTAGAGAAGTACCAATAAATGCAAAGGCTTTTTGTGTTTTGTAAGAATAAATAGTTTAAAGTGACATTAGTATTGTGTGTTTTATTCCTTTTCTTATTAATTAACAAATTGTAAATTTTTATAACTACACATAATTTAATTAATAAAAAAAACAATTAAACACTAAAAAACATTCAAAGAAAAGTACCAGTAAGTGGTGGTGCAGCCCTCTTTTGTACGCTTACATTTATGTGATTAGCAGATCCAAAGCAATTTATAGAAGAGATCAGCATAACAGACACAATTTCTAGCCTGAAGCACTGGAGACTTTCACCTGCACTTACCCAAAGCGGGGTGTTTCATGTCAGAATGTGTACAAACAGAATTGCCAAACCAATATTCAGAAGTATAACCATACATATCAGTATAGTGTTAGGTCCCTAAAAAGAAAAACACAAAGGTAAATTATTAAAAAAAAAAAAAAAATAATTTATATTATATATATATATATATATATATATATATATATATATATATATATATATATATATATATATATATATATATATGCAAAAATTATTCAAATTCACCATTTGCAAAATTGCACAAACATTCACTTCATATGATTCTTGACACCTCACAGTTACTATTGCACTGCTTTCTGTGTGGCTTTAATCTCTGTAGCAAGTTGTTCTGATAAGCATTATTTCCGATCCTTGCATTGTTCCCAGTTATTGGTGAAACTGTGTGATGCAAACTATTTCAACAAAATCACTGCTGATTTAACTGAAATAAAAGCATATTGCTTTAAATAACAGCTGTGCTACATGGTTAAAAAATAAATTTGGAGCTAAAGTCTGGAATGTTGTGGCTTCATTGAGGGCAGGAAGAAGGTCACCAGCTGTCCTCAGAGCAACTGGGTAAAAAAGTGGCAACAGAACATCCAGTACCTCAGGATAAGCTTCAGTGACTAGGGGATGATCATTCAAAAATGGTCTAACTGATGAAAAGAGTCAAGTAATTCAGTGAAAGTGAATAGTTGATTTAGGGGAGGGTTTTTAAAATGATACTGAGCTTGTAAGTGGGCCATAATAAGCCATGAGAGATGAAAATGTATAAGTCATTACCAAAATAATGTGTTAAACACAGATAAAAAGGTTTAAGAAATTAAAGACTGTTTAAATGATTTATATTAATCGTGAAACCAGATTCAAACACATTGCTACTCAAAATGTGAAGCAAAGGACCATAACTTAAAAGATATGGCTTTTACACGCTGTGTGCTAAAACGTGAACTGTTTGCATAACAGTTATGGAAATTGTGAGATGTTGCTCAGCTAGAAAAAACACTGGATAGTGCACCACACAATAAATCTTGGTGAGAAAGCAATACTTTTTGTATTACCTGTTAAAGATTTACAGTATAAACACCATATATACTCATATATAAGATTAGATATACAGTGTATACGTATATATATCTTTCTATTTTAAAAGAAAATCTTGAGATGAGACGAGACTATTCCCAAGAGATTTTTTCAAGTCCCGCGAGACAAGACTATTGCCAAGAGCGAATGTACAATTTAAACAGTTATTTTATATATTATATATATTACATATCACACGTATGTGTATGGAAGACGGCTTAGTTTAAGGGGTTTGGTGACAGCAGTTACCCACCAGACCAAAAGTTGGCGCTATGCTATAATGTCTTCCCTTCCCCTCCATCTCCTACTTCACTTCTAACACAATTTCCATTGTTTACCTTGACCCACCCCTTCCTGCTGCATGACCATTTACCCCAGGAACTGGCCATCTTGTTCGAGTTCAATACCAAACTTGCCTTTGAAAAGATGTCTCCACAATTTGTTGCATGCCTTTTGTTATTTTTATTGATTCAATTATACAAGGTAACCAAGATGGTTCTCCAACTCTTTATCTTTGTTGGCCTCACCTATTACTATATATATATATATATATATATATATATATATATATATATATATATATATATATATATATATATATATATATATACTAAAAACTACACATCTTAATTAGGTCTAGACTAAAGTAGAGACAAATAATGTCAGATTTTCTTTCACCTTTAATAACATCATGCAACCAATAATATTTAATGAAAAAAATTGATAATTTAAAGTAGGACCTCTTAAAAACTATTAAAAATCACAAACCTATTCAAATTTTTTTTGTCTAAGTCTCTAATCTTGCAATCTACAAAACAATATTCATAATGCCAAATCAAAATAAACAAACTGAAAACCTTTTGCTGATTGCTAAAAAGAAAATATTAGAGTTGTCATTTTTAAAGGTAGTGACATCCTTTTAAAATACAAGGCCAACTTTGCTCAGATGAAGTGTATTAAGTCAACAACTCACACAGCCTTTTTGATGGTTTCCACCTAAGTATGAAATGGGTGGACTACATATTTTTAATTCATTTATGAGGGTAAATGCCACCCTACCTTGCTGGAGTCTGACAGAATGGCAGAGATTTTCCACAAAACAAACCAAATTGAACACAAAAAACATTCAGAACAACTCAGGGCATTGATTATTGAGAAGCACAGATTTGGGATGGATACAACACCCTTTGAAAGGCACTGAGCATACTTTGGAGTTCAGTGCAGTGCATCATACGGAAGTTGAAAAAAATGAATCTACAGCTTCACTGCCTAGGTCTGGCTGTTCCACTAAACTTAACTTGTCAGAGAGGCTACTGTGATGTCAACTGTCACTTTGACCACGTTCTGGATGTCAGTGACTTTGAATGAAGGGAATATTTACAGTTCAGTGTTATCGCACAAAAAGGGTTTTATAGAAGAGTGGAAAGGAAGAAGCACCGACTGAAAAAATAAAAAAAAGTCCCGGCTTATAGATATAATATATAATTTGCAAACCCTACTCTTAAATGTGTTGGTGGCAGCATCGTGTGGAAAATGAATGAAAAATGTAATGGTTTGTCTTTCAGCGGAACAATAACCCAAAGCACACTGTCAGAGCAGCAATGGAGTGGCTTAAAACTGATGGCCGAGAGTGGCCCATTCAGAGTCTTGACCTTCTCTCCATTGAGCATGGGTGGCTAGGCCTTAACATTGTTGTCCACTGCTCCCCAACTAACATGCCACATTCTGAACAATTTTGTGAGGAGAAACAGGCATAAAAACTACTTCCTGTAATAGCTGTGAGAAGTGGTTCAACCAAGTACTGAAAAATGTTTGGGGGTTATTGGGGTGGATGAATACTTTCAAATTGTTAAAATTTGAACTTCCAGAATTTCATTTTTTTATGGTTTATGATTTTCTTTCTCTTTTAGGCAGCACTGTGAAAAAGAGTACTTGATTTACTGTACAAATTCGAATTTCCAGTCAAATTGTTCAAAATTCCATGTTGTAACAATCATGTATATGAAAGGGCTAGATGCTGAATACTTTCTCAGGTCACAGTAAGAATTCTTGTTGATGTCATCAGTCATCATGTCTGTGCAGATTGACATGGCTTTATGGACAGAACTAGTCATGACTTGTTTATTTTATCTCCTACTTCATTTTTTTCAGAGACTGTATCCCTTACTATTTGGCGTCTATACAATACATAAATACTTTCTGCCGATTAAAATAATTTCCTGGGCAAATGACTTCAAACCCGAGCTCTCAACAACAGAGAGAACGAAGTCTAACAACTAGATGCACTTCAGCACTCTTCACAGCATCTCTATCCCCATGTGAAATATTTGTACAAGGAACCTTTCTCACAAGCTTATCAATCAGCGTTTGCCTTCCACTGGCGGCAGCACATGACTTCATATGATCTGTCATATTTTTTGTCCCATTCTGTTTAATAGATCTGTCGTCTGACCCTGACTTAACAGTATACAGCTCAAACAGTTCACACAGGCCACCTAGCCAAAAATCTGCTCACTGTTTGCGATTTCAACAAATCTGAATGTTTTTCAATACAGTATTTGGCTTTGCCGTTAGCATTTTAGTTTCAGAACAACAGAAACATTTCAAATCACATTACACAAACTGTCCAGTGTCTGTGATTGAGATAGTTTACAGTCATTTTTAGACATATTGACTGATATTTTACTACTTTTATGCAGATAACGTAAAAAGTCTTAATAATATGGTGATCAACAAAGTGATGTCACAACAGTCATGTGCATGTCATATTATGAAAACGTAAAAATAAAGTTAATTGATCGGTCAGTCATCCTAGAGATATGTAAGTAAGTAGGCTTAATAGTTCGTCAGCTATTTTCGTTTTATTACATTATAGAGACATGGCATGAAAAGACAATATTTTTAGCATTATATTTAAATTTCGTAAATTTTAGTGTGGCCCAGTGGACCATGGACACTGACTCATGACCTTCGTGACCCATCCAATATTGATGACCCATTTGACCCATGACCCATGTCCCATTGACTCTTTGTCAGCTCTGTAGTATAGCACTGATATTTTTTCTGTGTAATGTAGTATGAAAGAAGACAAAGACTGTATAAGAACTGAATCCAATAATATTGAAAGAAAAGTTCCTTAAAAAAGTCTGTATTAGGCAGATTGTACTTACATATTTGACAGCCATTTTCCTAAAAACAGGAACCTTGCAGGCACCAACTAATTTGTAAGGCACAACAGAGGCCTCATGTGCACCCTAAAGAAATGCTGACAGGGTGTCTAATGAGAGAACTAGTGGGGCTATGCTGTCAACTTTCAAGGGCTCTTTTAAGGTGTGTTGTTAATTGGGTGCACAAGACACAAGAGGCCATAGGTGTATACAGTACAATCAATGGCATACTGACTTCATTACTTTATTCAGCCAACCCGATCCTCAAAGTGTCTCCAGAATGACTCCAAAACAGAATGCCCATGGTGGTTTTAAAAGTCATCACTCCAACACAGATGAACGACTCTGGAGTTGGATGTGATGCAACTATTTATACAGAAAGAATGAGAATAAGAGGGAGAGTTCAGATTGGGTTTAGTGATGTATTGGACAAGTCACACACTTCACCAGTAAGTCATTCAGACTTTAGCTCTTGCTGATGTTGCTGGATAATGTGTGCTTCTATTCTTTGCTTTGCAGTAAGGAGATTGTGGTTTTGCTTCCCGGGTCCTCCCTGTGTGGAGAGTGCTTTGAGTAGTCAGAAAAGCACTATATAAATGTAAAGAATTATTATTATTATTCTCTGATCATTAATCTCCATTGTTTTTTTTAACCTGACTAAAGCAGTTTTGCATATTTTGAAGAATTTGGCCCATTTTGTAGGATATGGTAGTACACAGAGTTGTGTCTCTTGAAGTACGTTGTATATAATTGACGTGAATTTCAAACTTTCAAAAAGTTAGAACTGTTAAAGCATTTACTGGAAGAAGTGTTAAGTTCTAATGGAAATGAAGTTACAAACGAACATATTGTATGCTTGACTAACCTGTTCAGCATCTGATGGCTCCTTTGCTTCAGCAAGATTCTTAGCAGCAGCTGCAGCCTTAGATTTAAGATCAGATCTTGATGAAGGCTCAGCCTTTGGGACTGGTTTGGCAATTGGCTTGGGTTCTGACCTGGTTATTGGCTTTGGTTCTGGCTTAGTTGCCACTTTAGATTCTCTTTTGACTAGTGGACTTGCTTCTGCTTTTGGGATAACTTTAGGCTCTTGCTTTGGCTTTGGCTCTTCTTTCTGAATAGGCTGCACTTCCAACTTAGGCTCTGGTTCTGCTGCATGCTGTACTGTAGCTGATGTCTCACGAATCTCCACTTTGGTTTCTCGCCCCTTCACTTCTACTTTTGGTTCTGGAGTAGTAGGTTTTGAGGGGACTTTGACAGAAGGGGTTCTCTCATCTTCTTCAGTAGGAAAGATGACCTTGGTCTTCACAGGATAACTATGGAACGCTTGAAGCACATCTCCCATCTTTGGTTCTGGAGTGCCTTCCCTCGAACGGTCCATCTTCTGAAGTGGTTTAATCTCCAGCTCATAATTGCTATTTTGATCTGCCCGATTGCTCTGCCTGCTGGAGGCCCGTGAATGACTGCGGCTGCTGGAACCATGCCTCTCATCTACTACCAAATGACACACATTACTAGGAGTGTTGGGTCGACTGCCAGGCTGGCTGTTAGGGTGGCTGCTTGTGCGACTTCCACTTCTGCTTGCCTGTTCTCCATTCCAGTTGCCAGGACTGAGAAAATTTGGTGTCTCCTTCTTCAGGGACAGTTTAGACCTTTTGGCTTCTGGGGGTGTTGCAGCAGGACTTGGTGATGGTGTATGGGACGGAGAAGAGCTCCTATCCAGACTTTCTTTCTCATGAAGCTGGGGGCTTTCTGGGGGTGTTGGAGGAGGCTCCTCTATAGACGGGGGCTCCTGTTCAGCATTGTCTACATTTTCTTTACTTTCAGCAATTTCCTGAAGCACTTTTCTCTTTATGTATTCTGGACCTGAAATAAAGTCAAAGATATTTCAGAGGCCATACTCCTGATCCTACTGAACAAAAGCTTTTTATACTCTAATATAAAGTCCATTTAAGAACACTTTGATTGTTTTAAGTTTTCCTTTAAATGAAACAGGATTCACAACACAATCAGCCCTGAGCAAGAGACAACAGCCACTAAAGTTCATCTCATCCAATCCATCCCATTCACCACAAAAGGTACTCTGGCACCCCTTTACCATTTTTACACCTTAACTAGATTTTATCACAGCATTTTAATGAAGATACTCTCTTCTTCTTCCTCTTCATATTTTCCCACTTCTCAGTGGAGTCGATGTGCTTGATCCACCTTATCCAAACAGCTCAGTCCTTTACCTTCTTTCCAGCCAAACCCTTTTCCTGGCTCCTCTTTTACTTATCCATCCACCTCCACTTTGGTCTCCCTCAATTTCTACTCCCCTGTAATTCCATACCTTTTACCCTTTTGCCCATTTGTTCATTGTCTCTCCTCATCACATGTCCAGACAGATTTGACCTACTTTCCTGTACTTTCTTTAATATTTCTCCCACTTTTGTTGTACCTCTGATTGTCTCATTTCTTATTCTGTCCTTTTTTGTAACTCCACACATCCATCTCAACAATTCCTGGAATATCTACTGTACCTTTTTCTCCTGTGCTTCCTTTACTGCCCATGTCGCAGCTCCATACATCATTGTTGGTCTTACGACTACCTTAAAAACCTTACCTATAACCTTCACTTTAATTCTTCTATCACACAATACTCATGATCCCTTCTCCTAATTGTTCCATCCACACTGCACTCTGTGGGTTATCTCTGCATCTAATTCTCCATCTTGGGCTACTACTGATCCTAGATATTTAAATTTCTCTACTCTTTTCAATAACTCTCCCTGCAGGTTAACTTCTGAATCCTGATCATCATTAAACCTTTTATATCTGTCTTCTTCCTATTTATCTTCAATCTTCTACCTTTCATAGCCTTTCTCCATTCTTCCAACTTCCTCTCTATTTCCTCTTTTCTGGTGCTACACAACACAATGTCATCAGCAATAAGCATTTACCAGGGGGAATTGGTCTTTTATCCCATAACTCAAAGTAATTTTAGTTAAGATACTAGCCAAGTAAATATTCCAATTCATAGTATAATCCTGTAAACTGTGTTAATCATCTTCCAAAATGATAAAATACACTGTGCAGTTTACAAAAATGTATTAGTGAAGCAGAATGTACAATCATGTTTGATAGTTCTTTAGCTTTATGCAGCAGGTAACTGGAGCTTCACTGAAAAATGAAGCTGTAGAATTAATTGTAAAGAAAAGCCATGATATGTGCTGAAGTTAGACATTTGCCTAGTGTGACTTTGCATATCAAAAGACCTCCTCTTTATAAACTCATATTTTATCATGTGATCTACTGGACTTGGCTTAAGCTATGTCACAATCTGAGTTGCCTGCAGCCCAGGGGCCTCATGTATAAATGGTGCGTACACACAAAAATGTTGCGTACACACGTTTCCACGCTCACATCACGATGTATAAAAACTAAACTTGGCGTAAAGCCACGCACATTTTCATGCCAGCTAAATCCTTGGCGTACGCAAGTTCTCCATTGGGTTTTGCAAACTGGCGGCACCCAGCATCAAAGCAGTGCTTTTGTTCCAGTGTGGTTTTATTTTATCCCTTTATTTTTAGATCCACATCGCTGACACGGCTTTATGAAATACATTGAAATTAACCGCACATCGTTTATTAGTTTAACGCATTTGATTGTAATTAACCTGTAACAATATAATGGTCCATGGAATGGACAAACTATTCCAAATACCATAGCTGCTTTAGCGTTGTTCCTCTCAATGCACCATTCAGTGTATTTATCCCACTGTATCTGAGTGTGGAATCACAGTTCTACAGTAGCTGATCAGAAAGGGAATATCAGTATACAGCATCAAGCACACGCTGCCTCAGCCATGCACACAGTCTATTGAACTGCTCCCATACGACAAACGCTTCAGAGCCTTTCCTGTAGGAACCTCGCGGTTGAGAAACAATTTCATCCCAAGAACTATAAATGCACTCAATCAGTCCATCAAGTGCTCCTTGTAGAACAATTTGTACTTATAAGTACAATTACTTAGATAGATAGATAGATAGATAGATACTTTATTAATCCCAATGGGAAATTCACAAATTCACTTCACTGTAAACATGCGATACAGTTATAATATTGCACAACCTGAACCACTTTATAAAGTGCATATTTACATATGATGACAATATCATTTTTAAGATGAAATGCAGCAAAATGTTTATTACATTATACAGATAAAATGTTAACATCATTTAAATAATCTATATTGTTATGTGAGGACACAATGGACAGCTATAGTGATGAGCTGGCACCCTGTTCAGGGATTGTTCCTGCCTCGCGCTGTATGCTTGCTGGGACTGGAGTGACACTGGATGGATAGATGGATAGAATAATTAAACATGTACTATGAAGATATTTCAGTGTTCCTTAAACGTTCTGAAGAATTGACGTTCTAAGCTTACAGATGGCTTGACATATACAGAGCTTATTGTGTGGTGATTGGGTACTTGGAGAAAGAAAAGGAAGAACAGGAATTGGGATTAGTATGTTTGAGAGAGACAGTACTGCTGCAATTAATTATTTCATCGAAGGTCGCGTGTGGTGCAGCAAGCATCTTGTGGGAGACATGAACAATCTCTGGATGGGGCGCCAGTTCCTCACTATCACTGCGCCATCGTGTTCCCATGTTTAATAACATGCTTTAACTCCTATCATCATAAAAATAATATCAAGTATACATCTCAGTATTTAAATTATTCAGAGAGCTGTAATATCATGAATGTAATGGATTCTGAGTCCTGTTGGAGGAAGAGAAAGCCCGTTTAAGAAGCACGTAGTGATTCACACACATAGAGCACATAGAAGAACACATACAATACAAAGCATTTAACTTGCTACTTTAGTTACGATGGTATTTGAGACACTAGTAAATTAAACTATTTTAAGATGAAGTTTATGACGTTCTACTTTAGTGATAAAATAAACTATGTGATTAAAGTGGAAATTTCAAGATTAAAGTTGACATTTCAAGCTTTTTTTCCCACTGTGTGCCTTTTTTTTCTTTTCTCTGTACCCTAATAAGCTTCCATATGACACTCAGACGGTGGGCTATGACTTGCCTTTTCACGGCAACTTTGATATCTGACTTCTTTTTTATTTCGGGCACTGTGCAACTTTGTGAACTTGAACTTTTGAGTTTCTCTGACACTCTATGTCACTCGATCAACTTCCTTTTGTTGTTTATATCACTGTTTAAACCAACAAATAGTACGTTTTTCCTTGCCTCCACTTGGTATTCGTTGAAATTCTTCTATTTTCGCCCCATGATTTTGCCATTGTCTTTTCACAGAACGCTGAGCTTAAGGGCTATTTATATTGATTTGCATATTCAAAGACGAATAATTCTGGGAGGAGACGGGGCGGGACAGCAGGCGCGTGGAAGTTGGTGTATTCACAGATGTATGCATCTGGATTGTTTTGTGTGTACTCACATTTCCGCTTTTGTCCATACGTCATGTTTTAGTGTGAATTCTATGCACGGCGTTATGCATGAGGCCCCAGGTGTTTTCCAACCCCAGCAATATCTTGGACTAAAAGTACAATGCACCAGCTAGTCCATTCTAATGTGAAAAGTGCTTAGTAACGCTGACCATCCAATCATTGTGTCTAAATGCATGATCTTCAGCCAACAGAAATAATGTGCATTTTTATTGAAACTTTAAGCATTTAGATTGCCCGAAAGGTTTTGTTTGCTTATGATTGTTATGATTTAACAAACTTTAAAATTAATTTTTCTATAAAAATGGTATATTTATGAAAGTGATTCTGTTTTTTTAATGATGGAGATTTCAGTTTCAGAATAAAAATCCTGCTTTGAAATGTTTTTAGCAAAGATAAAAATTATTTACATTTTACTGCATCCCTATCTTGTTTTCCTGTGGACACTGCCATTTTCACAATGTAATCATCCTTTGCTAGGTAGATGACTTTGTTGCATGATGCTGCATCACTAGCATGACAGCCTGCATCAAAACTTCTTGCATCATCATTGATTGTTGGATAAACCCTAAAACCTTGATATTTAAAAGCTCTCATCTTTGCTTCTAGTTTTTTGACTTCAAATTTCCCCTACCTTTTGGTTTTGGTTGCCTGTTTTAAGTCTAAAAGTCCTTCCATTTTCGACCTTCATTCATTTACCTTTGTTTTTCTCCTGGTCATCCTATATAATTTTGCTCTTATGTCCTGTCACAGTTTTGTATTCAAGGCAAAACAATGATGAGAGATTACTTATCTCCACAAACAATACTGGACAAAATGCAATTGCAGTTGAACTACCAACACCAGTTCAGTTGCTGAAGATTAAGTTTAAGCGCCTTACACAGTAAACATAACTAACTGAGGATTATAAAAGAGTCACGTGTAAAATAATGACCTCTAGCAACACAGTTCTTTTGTAAGCTGGGAAACTGGGGGTCATATGCAGTTTTGTCCTTACTAGGCAAAAGACCAAACCAGATAGCTAATCTCCTAACACCCACAAACCCAACCAAGAAAATTAAATGTGAAATCTGCAGGTAAATTTTGAGTCTTTCTTAAATGATAAGTCACGTTTTGGATATTTAGACTGTAATCACATGCTAAACTCTATAGCATGACTATGGTGTTAAAATCCTAAAATCCAGACAACAGTGACCCAAAGAAGAACATTTCAACAAGGAGTGAAATGTTATTATTGTTACATCTATGACAAAGGACTAGAGCATGAATTTAAAAGAGAATTCATGTCAAGAAGCAACAACAAGCAGGCTTCCAACATTTGAAAGGTATTTAGGTGAAGGAATTTTGAGTTTGAGTTTCTTCAACGCTGCATTTTCTGAAAAATTATAATTGAACCGATAATCCCAAACTACAAATGTAACATCTCCCTAACAGAAATTTTTCCAAGCATTATCCTTATTTTCACATATTGCACTCAGAATTAATGGCTCAGTTGGATAGAATGTTGTTGTATGAAAAAGGTAATATATGAATGGGAAATGACTCCAAAACCTGTTGGTCCAGAATGGACCTGCAGAGGCCAGTGGTTCTCAAATTGTGGTCCATGGACTACAAGTGGTCCTCAAGTGTGAGTCAAGTAGTCTGACAGTCATCAGGGCAAAGTGACTTTTAAATCGCTTGAATAAATTAGTCTGTATGTACTTAATGAAGCATTTACTGTATTTGTAACAATCACAACTCGTAGTCAACATCAGCACTACTAAATCAGAATACTTAGATAAATTTGAAAAGGGTCTAAAGTTATCACTACAGAGCATTACTGTCTACCTTTCTTGCAGATGTTAAAAACTACTACTTAAATTCTATGTCTTACAGCTCCATTCCCATTTCCTTGTTGTGGTTGCCCCTCTATGTCTCTCACTCTCTTACATTCAACACCTCTTCAACCTCAGCCTCTCTCCAGTCCAGTCAGTCAGTGTACAGGACTCTCTTCTAAACTCACTTTGATGTCAGCGTGGAGAGCCCACGTCTGATTCTGTCAGTCTTTTCAATCCATGCTGCCAGTGATATGCACATCAGTGCTAAGAGGCTGCCTTCTGTTAATTAATATTCATGGCTAAGGGGTTATTATGAATCACTGGCTGAAATGCATGCTTTTGAAATGTAAACACAGTAATACTGAATTTTAGTCTTTTTCACATAAATACTATACCACCCACCTAATTCTGAGCAGGATTGCAGGGTGCTGGAACTTATCCCAGCTATCACAGGGCACAGGGCAGGTTCAATCCCTGGATAGGGCTCCAGTCCATTGCAGAGTGAACACACACACACACACACACGCACACACAAGGCCCAATTTAGCAACACCAATCCACCTAACCTGCATATCTTTAGACCATGGGAGAAATGCATTTTCCAAATCTATTTTATAGAATTTCGTGTACAACTAACTGTCAGACTCAAGTGGTCTGCTGTTAGATATGGCTTTAACAAAGTCAAACACACTTTGAATACCACTAGTACTGTGGGCACATTTCTATTGAGACAAGCCTACATGGATGGCAATGCAGGTGGTCATGCACCATAGCATGTAGGTTTACAGGTTCAGAAAAATGTTCAGCTAAACACAGTGAAACTGCTCCTCCAGCTCCAAGGAGGCAATGGGTCTAACATTTAGGTGGCCATATGTGGGTGAGGTTACATATTGTGATACAGATTTGCTCACTTAAACTTCTAGCAGGCAAAGCAGAAGACAGATTGGATAGGTTAGGTTAGGTTAGGCAGACTTTTATCATCCCAGAGGGAAATTTTTTGCAGCAGGGGATTACAAAACATAGTACATTGTTACATGGAAACAAGAAAAAAATCCAGCGTATGGCCACCATTATTACAATCAATTCACACACCTATACAGTTTGTACCAATAAGAATAATGGATTCTAACAGTATACCATAATATACTGTATACTGTCAGCAGAATACAGAATTCAAAATGCTCATAGGTCTGGGAACAAAACAGTTCTTAAATCTGTTGCTCTTCATTCTTGGGATCCTAAATCTGCAGAATGATGGCAATATACTGAAACTTTGGAAAGAAGAGGATGGCTAATGTCTGAACTCTTCTTCCCAACTTATTTGTAGCAGAGTGCAGTGAGACAAGGCTGCTGAAAACCAATACTTTTACTGCTAATTTATTTTTTAAAAAGTTGCTCAGACAATTTTGCTTTTTGTAATGCATCCTACACTAACATAAAAACAAATGTAAGAAATAATTCAATAGAAAACGAGTCTTGATTGTTCATAAGCACCATCTGGATTCTTGACCGCTCCACTCCTATCTGCACATTGGATGATTTGAGAAATATTGTAACAAAAATGTAGCCTCATAATATAGCACAATCCACAACAGATAAAAATAGATGAAACAGAGAGACAAGTGGGGGTGGGAAAAGCAGAAGACTCCAGACAGTCTCTTGAGCTTCTTGGAATGTCA
Source organism: Erpetoichthys calabaricus (assembly GCF_900747795.2). NCBI lineage: Eukaryota > Metazoa > Chordata > Cladistia > Polypteriformes > Polypteridae > Erpetoichthys > Erpetoichthys calabaricus. Next base: position 170,305,027 of record NC_041395.2, on the reverse strand, counting down.
GCCAGGCCAGGGTATTTAAAACTCTTATCTGCCTCCATTCCATGTGAGGACATTTGTCTATTATATTTAGGTAACAGTTGGTTTTATGCAATTTAAAACATGTACAAAAATGTATCTGCTTTCATGTCAATCAAAAATATTCCTTATAAAGTCAGTCTAAATGCATCTTACTGAATTATAATATAAGGCAGCTGGCTCCTAAGATGTGGTGTGTAAAACAGTGTTTTAAACATCGTCCATGAAAACAGGGTGTGTTCCTCTACTCCTAACATTAAAAGATCAGCTGGCATTGACTTTATTCATTTCCTAAATAATTTTACACACGTATGTCAAGGTACTTTCAAGACCAGGGGTCCCCAACACTGGTCCTGGAGGGCCCCAGTGGCTGCAGGTTTTCATTCCAACCATTTTCTTAATTAGTGACATGTTTTTGCTCCTAATTAACTTCTTTTGAATAAATTTTATTTGACTTGCTCTTGAAGACTTGGACCCTTAATTGTTTCTTTTCCCTTAAATAGCAGCCAAACAATAATGAGATACAAAATTAGCCAAAACATGACCAGCAAACTGTGTCCATCATACAATATCTGAAAATAAAGAAAGATGAAGGTCTTAGGGATGAGAATCTGCTCAGGTCCCCAAAGCATTTTACCTGTGCTCTTAGAAAAGAGAAAAAACAACAATTTTGGAAATGTATGCCATTGCACAATGAGAGCAGCAACATGCCATGGAATTAAAGAATGGGTTTAATTAACAATAAGAATAGGTGCCTAATTAAGCAACTGGTTGGAGTGAAATTGATTGGAGTTTAAGGCCCTGACTTAGTTGGTCTTCTGTTGGATCACTCACTTCACTCACTGCAATTCAGAGGAATGATGAAGAAATTCAGAGGAACAAATCTTAAAAAACAAGTCAATTAAAAGTAATTCAAAAGAAGTTAATTAGGAGCAAAAAGAGGCTTTCTATTAAGGGCACATGGACACATACCCAGAATGATCTGATGGAAGATCTGCCCTTCCAGTAGGTTAAAAGGAGTAATGGTGCAAAAGAACTCCACTTTTGTCAATCCTTAATTTTAGCCATGCCACCTGCACTTCAGAACATGTAATTTAAGCATGTTTGAACCTGGCCAGTAGTTGGACAGGAGATCAACTAGGGAAGACCTGGGTTGCGGTTGGAAAAGATGTTGGAGAGGCATTCAGTGGGCATTTACCCTGTGGTCTGTGTACAGATACCAATGCCCAAGTATAGTGACAGGGACACTGTGCTGTAAATATGGCACTATCATTTGGCTGAAACATCCTGATCAATAATAATAATAATAATTCATTACATTTATATAGCGCTTTTCTCAGTACTCAAAGCGCTATCCAATATCACTGGACATCTTTTAAAAAGAGTACAGTGTTTTCTGATGCCATGACTAAACTGCTCACCTGTCCCTTACTGGCTAACTGTCTTTCTTATCCCTTCACCATCTAATAGCTAATCTGTTTAGAATATACTGGAACAAAGATGGTTGCTGTCATATCATCCAGGTGGATTCTGCACATTAGTGGTGGATGAAGTGGTAAGGATTCCCCACTGTTTATGTAAAGTGCTTTTAAAAGTGCTCTATCTATCTACCTATCTATCTATCTATCTATCTATCTATCTATCTATCTATCTATCTATCTATCTATCTATCTATCTATCTATCTATCTATCTATCTATCTATCTACAGTGCATCCGGAAAGTATTCACAGCGCATCACTTTTTCCACCTTTTGTTATGCTACAGCCTTATTCCAAAATGGATTAAATGCATTTTTTTCCTCAGAAATCTACACACAACACCCCATAATGACAATGTGAAAAATGTTTACTTGAGGTTTTTGCAAATTTATTAAAAATAAAAAAACTGAGAAATCACATGTACATACAGTAAGTATTCACAGCCTTTGCTCAATACTTTGTTGATGCACCTTTGGCAGCAATTACAGCCTCGAGTCTTTTTGAATATGATGCCACAAGCTTGGTACACCTATCCTTGGCCAGTTTCGCCCATTTCTCTTTGCAGCACCTCTCAAGCTCCATCAGGTTGGATGGGAAGCTTCGGTGCACAGCCATTTTAAGATCTTTCCAGAGATGTTCAATCGGATTCAAGTCTGGGCTCTGGCTGGGCCACTCAAGGACATTCACAGAGTTGTCCTGAAGCCACTCCTTTGATATCTTGGCTGTGTGCTTAGGGTCGTTGTCCTGCTGAAAGATGAACCGTCGCCCCAGTCTGAGGTCAAGAGTGCTCTGGAGCAGGTTTTCATCCAGGATGTCTCTGTACATTGCTGCAGTCATCTTTCCCTTTATCCTGACTAGTCTCCCAGTTCCTGCCGCTGAAAAACATCCCCACAGCATGATACTGCCACCACCATGCTTCACTGTAGGGATGGTATTGGCCTGGTAATGAGCGGTGCCTGGTTACCTCCAAACGTGACGCCTGGCATTCACACCAAAGAGTTCAATCTTTGTCTCATCAGACCAGAGAGAGAAAGGCACCTGAGAGTCCTTCAGGTGCCTTTTGGCAAACTCCAGGCGGGCTGCCATGTGCCTTTCACTAAGGAGTGGCTTCCGTCTGGCCACTCTACCATACAGGCCTGATTGGTAGATTGCTGCAGAGATGGTTGTCCTTCTGGAAGGTTCTCCTCTCTCCACAGAGGATCTCTGGAGCTCTGACAGAGTGAGCTTCATGGCAAAGGCAGTGAATACTTATGTACATGTGCTTTCTCAATTTTTTTATTTTTAATAATTTTGCAAAAATCTCAAGTAAACTTTTTTCATGTTGTCATTATGGGGTGTTGTGTGTAGAATTCTGAGGAAAAAAATGAATTTAATCCATTTTGGAATAAGGCTGTAACATAACAAAATGTGGAAAAAGTGATGCGCTGTGAATACTTTCCGGATGCACTCTATCTATCTATCTATCTATCTATCTATCTATCTATCTATCTATCTATCTATCTATCTATCTATCTATCTATCTATCTATCTATCTATCTATCTATCTATCTATCAGTTAATAAGTTTAATAGGTCCTTTATCTGTCTGCACACAGAGTTCTCAGACTCGTTCAGCTCTCAGGTAAACATTTAATCCTTTAGTGAAATGCCACACAATCAGGTATATCATAGTTGCTTCATCATATAATCCTAACCCCTCTGAACAAAATTCATTCTGTGAAGTTTTTTATTCTTTGTTACATGTACTCTTTGGTTTCATTTTGAACAGTTACATGGGCCTGATTAAAATTATTCCCATCTTTCTCATCTATTTGTTGCACTAATTGAATGTTCTCTAAACAGTGACCAACTTATCTCAATCCATGAATTTAGAAGACATACAATTAATGACATTGCTAATAATTATTAAGCACACAGAGACTGGGGAAACATTGTCTAATAACTGAAAAAATTTTGTTTGACTATCTTTTGCAGTTAAACAGCATGTTGCATTTAATAGTAGGATGGATATGTTATCTTCAGGGATTAAAGGTATCAGTTAAAAATAACTTTAGAAAAAACATCTTGTACAAAATGAACTTGATCCCTGCTGTCATGTTTGTTGATATAACTTTCTTTTTTTGTTAATGATTATGATTCCTTCTACTATGTTACTCTAATTACAGATGTGCCTAAGGTCCATAAATTCATTTGGATACATAAGTAAGTAGAGTCTTCACATCAATGTTACCTTTCCTTTCCTTTTCTTTCCTTCTAACTTTGATATACTGATCGAGTTGTTTATTCACTCTCTTCAGCATGAGTTCTTGATCCTCTCGACCATGCTATCAACATCCCCTCAACTGCCTGCTTCCAAATGTCAGATCCTTTCTAAACCAATGAATGGCTGTGTTTCTCTGAGCCAAAAATACTCTTTGAATCCATGCATTGCCTTGAACAACAACCTGTGGGTTAAGTGTGGGATTGGAAAACAGGATGAACACCAGAGATGAAGAGTACTTTCTTATTTTGGATTGACAAAACAAACAAGACATATACTGTAGCATGAATGGACAGGGCAAGGGGAAGCTCTGGGCTGTAGTTTCTGCTCACTGGTCATAGTCAACCTATATGTGCATAGGCTCATTATTAAGCTGTCTGTATAGAGTATGTAGAATGTGTGAGTAATGCCTGACTGAATATGTTCCTATTTATCCAAATTGACAATGTAGTCTCATCTGTCATGTACTGCTAATAAAATGTGTTGTGGTGGGCGGCCGGGTCCCATGCCCAGCCAGGACGGCCCTTCTACATATGTTTCGGAGGAGCAACCATGGGCTCCTCAGTACCTCCCCCGGGACGCTTGGTGGCAGCCTCCCTGGCCGATGATGGTGCCTCAGTTTCCCACAGAGCTCCATGGGAGATGGAGTTCTCCACAGCCCTGTTGGGATCTGGGGTGGCCGCCAGGGGGTGCTGCATGGGTCCCTGAGCCGGCCGGGACAACTATACAGCCCCACCCAGAAGTGCAATCAGAAACAGGTGATCAAGCACCTGGAGCACTTCTGGGTGAGCTATAAAAAGGGCCAGCAACCACCACTCAGGAGCTAGAGGACGAGGTTGCCAAGGAGGAGTGGTGGTGCCAAACGGGAGTATATTTGTGGTTTTGATTTGTGCTTACTTGGACTGTGTTGTGGCTGGGGAGTTCACGGGGAGGATGTGCCCTCCAGCTGAAGAAAAATAAAAGTCCTTTGTGTTTTTACACATGCCTCAGTGTGAGTCCGTGTTGGGTCGGGCGCTATACAGCGTCCTTATCACAGTGTATTTCAGCTCTTAAGAAACTCTTTAATTCAGCATTGATTAATTAGTACTGATTAGCCGAGGAGATTCTGGAATCCCAACTGTTATCTGTACCCTGCATGAGTTTCTCCTACAATGACAGCATACATTAACATCACACATTTGTTTTGCAATTTCTGCACAATACACATTTAATTATTCACTAATTGATTGATTGTATTATTTGTCCTGTTTGTCTGTATCTTTGTTTTTATGTTTCTGCTGTTGCTGTACACATCTAAATTTCCTATTGGGATTAATAAAGTTTATCTAATCTAATCTAAGTGTATTTTCCCCTAAAAAAATGTAAGAACAATCTTACATTAATTTTGCCATTGATCTTTCACCGTATAATATACAATAAGTTTTGACTTTTAGGGTTTTCCCTTCTTATGAGAAAAATGCAAACTCGGTTATATAATTACATCAGCTATAGGCTGCCATAATACAGAACATCAAGTTCTTCTTTTGTTTGCTCAGAGTGTTCCTCAGGGTACTTTACTTTTACAACCACATCCCTAAGGATCTGCACATTAGATTAAAAGGTAATTCCAAAGTGGCTCCTGTGAGGTATGCGTGAATGGGCTCTGTACCAGACTGGCATCCTGTTCCAGGTTGGTTTCTTGCCTTGTGCCCAGTACTGCCAGGATAGTTTCTGGCCTTCACACAACCCTGAAATGGACTGTGGGTGTGAAAATGTTTTGTCATTGTGTTAACACAACATGCTGCTGCATTAATTACATACATTTTGTAAATTGAGTTACCATTTAATATAGTATCCTTAAAGCACTTACAGTACATCTTAAGAACAATCAAAGAACACATGCATTCTAAATTTAATCACCAACTGGACAACTTTTAGAAGACATTTTCCAAAGAAACCAAATAGAATTAATAAGCTGATGCAGTCTTTCAGATGTAGGAATACTTAGTCAATGCGCTGCACTCAGGTCCCAGCCCAGGTGATTTGTCGTGTTGTGCTCCCAATACTTACATAATGATTAGTCAAAGCTGGTGAATCAAAAGACATCATAAAATTGGTCTTTGAATTACTTGAAGGCCAAAGGAGCATTTTTAGAATCAGTTTTCATACTTTTAGGTAAATAATTGCACTGTTTTAAAAGGTGGAGTGGTTTCATCAGTGAGCCTGTAGCTCCAGCTTTGTATCACTGATCAAATGGTAATAGACCAATGTACATGAATGACCATTTCACTTTCTAATACAGTGTTTAAGCTGATATTTACCCATTGTTTCTCTGATTATTTTTTTCAAATATTGTGAATGCTCTTGTTAATCATGGTTATTTGCTTAATGATACACTAGCTACTCGGCGCACTCACTTCCTTGCCATGTGTCTTTTGGCAAGTGAGCATTCCATTCAGGAAAAATATCATTGTTGTGTTGTGGAAGTGCTCATGATTATGGACTGAAGTGGGGTTCACACCGTTTTGTTTCCCAGCCTTTCAAATACAACTGTAGAAATGGCTGGTCTTGAATGACAAACACCTGTACGGACATTTGTTTTTCAGTCATACTGTTGACCTAACCATTATGGCTGTGATAAAACCACACAAAATATCATACATTTAGAGGAAGCTGAGATGGTGTCTTATCTTACCTGCTCTGTTTTTTGTTAATGATTTTCATTTTGCTGCTCCCTTCACCAAGCTGCAGTGCTAAACCCTCTTAATGCACACGAAATCCACTACTTGTTGACCATTTACACAAGCTGCACTCAGTGCCGGATTAACCAATAGGCACATGTAGCATATGCTACGGGCCCCGCAATTTCGGGGGCCCCCAAATGGTGGACCCAATATTTAATGAAAAAGTGTAGCATTGAAAAACTGGTCTTTAAAAATATTATCTTTACGTTTTTAAACTGTAAATTTCTTACACAACAAAACTTTAGGGGCCCAACACATAAAATTCACATAAATATTATAAGATTCTTATTATAATCGAGAGTAAAATAATTATTTAGTCCGGTTTGAACTGTTCAGAATCTAAACTTCAGATGATGCAGACCAAAAGGGCCCCCAAATTTGAAATGTGCTACGGGCCCCCAAAGCTCTTAATCTGGCCCTGGCTGCACTGTAATGTCTTACTGTTTCTAGCTTGTTCAGTCTTGTCCTGGTTATCTTTTGTGCTTTTTACCTCTCGCTTTCAGGTTCTGAATACTTGCTTTGTCCTGCCCTTTTTTCATTAATTTACGCTGGCTAAGAAGCTAAATGTTTTTCATCCTAAGAGATTACGCTGACATAGAAGGACCTGTATTTATAAATATGAGGCAACCCGAATAGAAGACCTAACTATAACTTCAAAATCAGCACCTGAACTCTGATAAAAATCACATGCAGCACATTGAGTCTTTCTCAAGTGTTCATTTGTTTATTGACTGAGATGTTCACTTGAACCCCCAAGCAAAATTTTATTTGTATCGTAACCCCAAGAAAATAATGGTCAATTAAAGTTATACAGAAACAGTGAACCAACCTGAGACTGAAAAGTTTTCTCTTATTTTGTAAACTTAACACCTACAAAAAACTCACTTTTTCATTTTAACTCTACAATGATGACAAAAGATTTAGACTTTCAGGCTTCGTTCACATTACCAGGCAGAAATGACTCAAATCCAATGTTGTGCCTTGATGTGGCAAAAATCCGATATTTTCATGGCTGTATGGACACAGAAATCCGATATTTTCAGATCAGTCACTTTCACATGTGGTCCTAGATAGGATACATATCCGATTCGTGGCCATGTGATATGAATGAGAACAGCCAAATTGGAATTTATCTGATTTTTTTGCTTGTAGGCATGGGCTGAACGCTTCCATCATCAGCCAGCACTGGCAACAAGGCAAAACAACAATGGAGGAGAGCTAAAGCTGAAGCTGACAACAATCATGGCCCCACCATTGCTGGCTCCTTTCTCATACTCACACATCTCTTGGTTCAGCAGTGTAGGCAACAACTGTGAAAACAACCAAAGCTAGTTGTCTGGCTTTTTTCGCCTTATCAACCTAACCATGTATAGCAGATAAACTGTTTGCTGTCCTCCAGAGCAAAATGTGATGAACACACTAGTTACTAATGCATTCATTTTGTCGGTTTTAATACCACAACTCATTTCACAAATATGGCATTTTTTTGTTGTCGATGATGCAGATGATTCATGCACAAATGTTTCAACGTGTGTAGGTATGACATTTTAGAGGACAGAATTGTTCACATTACAGTTATATACGAGTCACTTGTACTTAGGAATGTGAACCATCAGATCAAATGTGATCTGAGCAATGAGGCTTGTAATGTGAACGTAGCCATAGATCTCACAGAACACAAGGAATTATACTACTACAACTTCAAGACATTTCTTATTCATCCTTGCATTGAATACTGGAGGCAGTACCTGGTTGGTAGAAGGATGGGGAGAGCTCACGTGCGACCACCCTGGCTATGCTTGACTCGTTGTTGGAGGCCAAGGCGGCATGGTCTGCTCCTTCTGCCTTAGCTTTGGCGTGGGTAGTCCTGTGAAAATAACACTTATGTAAAATACAAAGGAAATGTGAGGATTTCTAGAATATAAAGGTTGCACAGTGACCACAGTTCTCTGGAATAAATTACAAGCAAACTGAGCCAGAACTGTGAAAAACTCCCAGATGAATAACCTTTTGTATAGAATCTTCCCTGTTTCATGTGGGTTCCCCCAAAAAACTCTGACTTTCCTCCCACAGTCTAAAGACATTCATCAAATTCTCCTTAAAATTGTTTCAGAGTATGACTGAATGTATGAACGTTCCCTACAATGGAGTGGCATCCAAACTACGGGTGTTGTCTGCCTTGCATCCATAGCTTCCAGAATAGAACTTTGCTCCTCATGACCGTAAAAGGTTTGAATGGATCAGAAAAAAGCATATTTGATAACAACAACTACTACAACAAAAACAATAATAATAATATTAATAATAATAATGATAATATTGTTGATGGCTGTATAACACTTGCACCTATATACACAGACACATAATAAAGTAGCCAGTTATGTACACTGGACTATGTGCAAGAATCTAGGGGTACAAGTGCCAGACAAGTATTACAAACACCAGCCAGAAAAGGTTGTGAACATCAACGATATCACCATCATGTGGGATGCTCCAATAACAACAGATAGAACAATCCTATCGAATTGTCCTGATATCGTGCTGCATAATTTGAAAGAGAGAACCTGCCTGTTGATCAATATAGCGGTCCCAAATGACTTGCACATCATGTTAAAAAAAACTGAGAAGATCAGTAAATACAAGGATTTGGAAACCGAGATTAGCAGGATGTGGAACTTTACAACTAGAACTGTGCTAGTTATAGTTGGAGCATTAGGTACATTAAAGAAAGATCATGATGAAAACTTGAAGATGCTTCCAGGCTATCCATCAGCTAGAGAAGTGCAAAAGATCGCACTTATGAGCACTGCACACATCCTTAGAAAGGTGTTAGGGTAAATCACTTTGGCTTCTTGTTATAGCCTGGATTTACCAGCTAAAACCACAAAGACCTCATGCGAGAGGAAACAAACACTGAATAATAATAATTCAGTCAGCACAGTAGCGCGATGGTTGGTATTGCTTTGGTTTTATTGTAGCACGTTCAAATTTTGGCCCAAGCTCTGCCCATATGAGGTGTGAAGCTCTCTCCCGATTCTGTGTGGATTTTTCTCTGCACTCTCTGTGTTTTCCTCCCCCATGTCCATGGTGATAATAATAGTAATAACTGGTTATTCTTAATTGGTCTAGTGTGTTTGTGTTGGTGTGCATTAATGTACCATGCCATGGACTGGCACTCACTCCATGGCTGGTTCCTGCTTTGCATCCAGTTCTGTTGGATAAGCACTGGCTTCCTATGACCATGTACTTAATAAAGAGGTCAGAAGTTGGATGGATGAATGGATATAAAATTATAATAGAACATTGATAGGTACACTTACTAGGAAGCCATTAAAACATGACAAGAAAGGCAGCATCATTAAGACAATATTTTTTTCAAATATAAAGCATGTGAATTATCTTTTCCAGACTTACTCAAAGTTAATTTCAAGCTGAATTTAACTGAATGTCATAAAGATGGTGAGTTTTACTTGAGAAACAATTTACAGATTTGACACAAATTGCTTTATGCTGCACAATGTGGCATTGGGCGCCATCTACTGGGTTGTCTACCAATTCTGAGAAGTGGCTCATGAGTTCACAGAAAACTACAAAGACTCTTTGAAAGGCTAGTTAATGATCAGGGGTTGGGAGCAGAGAAATTAAAAAAAGGCAAAAAAAAGCAGTAACATAATTTTTGAAACCTTTGCAAAGAAAAAAAGACAATTTTTCATTCATATTGTAATCTAATGTGTACAAAATCAGATTTTAAGCATAAATATACAGTACCAGGAAAGGAAATGATTTAAGTGAGCAGTCTTAAAATGCCTTTTTAATTATTCTATATTAGTTTTTCCCTTAAAAAGACGAATCAAACTCAGAGGTCGCCAGTTTAGGAGAAGAATTAAATAAGTTAAATCTAAAAAAGCAGGCAGTGTGGTGTAGTGGGTAAGACCTTGGACTTCAAGGCCTTAAGTTGTGGGTTAAAATACTACTGCAGATGCTGTGCTGTGAGCAAATTACTTCACCTGTCTGTGCACCAGCTTACAAAAACAAAAGAAATGTAATTGATCGCATCTCAAAGGTTGCCTTGGATAAAGGTGTCACACAATATTGTGAGGGCATCACGGTGGTGCAGTGGTAGATAGATAGATAGATATCCCAGCACTGCTGCCTTGCAGTTAGGAGACCTGGGTTCGCTTCCTGGGTCCTCCCTGTGTGGAGTTTGCATGTTCTCCCCGTGTCTGTGTGGGTTTCCTCCGGGTGCTCCGGTTTCCTCCCACAGACCAAAGACATGCAGGTTAGGTGCATTGGCGATCCTAAATTGTCCCTAGTGTGTGCTTGGTGTGTAGGTGTGTGTATGTGTCCTGCAGTGGGCTTGCGCTTTGCATGGGATTTGTTCCTGCCTTGTGCCCTGTGCTGGCTGGGATTGGCTCCAGCAGACCCCCGTGACCCTGTGTTAGGATATGGCGGGTTGGAATATGACTGACTTACTGACAATATTGTGATTTGAACATGAATTCAACTATATTTAATACAGCTAAGGTATCATTCTACACTAGAATGAACTGTGTTTTTATTTTACTATGGTTCATTTTGTATTTATTCATGGCATGTAGACAAAGAGACTTGAGTTCAAATCTTGTGCCAGTCACACACTGTTTGTCTCTGTCTGGAATTATTCTCACATCATACAAGCATGCAGGTTCAGTTGTATGGTTTGGCATTAGTGACTGTGGAGGAAAAACTGGAATTAGTGGGCACATGGGGTATAGGGGTAATATCGGGCATATCAGGAAACCAGATAAAGGTCAAGTGAAGAACAAGGAGAAGGTTGATGTAATGCATCAAATGTATGATTAAGAGATCAGCAGATGTCCTGTAATCAACAAGACTGGACAGTTGTTCCATACACAGAGATTTCAAGGGTGATGGCTAAACTTAAGGAATATGAAAAGAGCAAGGGTGTGATAAATAATACTTTTATTTCACTAAGTCATTTAGGTGCAAGCCAATGAACCAATCAGAGTAAATGTCAGGGGATGTTTATGCACTAATTCAGCACTGCTTTATAAATTCAGTTATCAATAAGTATGAGTTTCTGCTTTTATTCTGTCGTCATTCTGTAACAGACTGCTGAAATGAACGCTCCTTTTTCAGCATGGTGCTGCCAGGGTAAATAAATGACACAGATGAACAAGCTTTCTCCAGCATGATTACTGACTTCAAAAGGTTTTATCAAACGTGTCCTGGTAAAGGATAAGTTTCTTTCTTCAGTTAACATGTTTGATGTCGACCAAAGGGTGTGTGAGCACTGTGGACAGACTGGTACTCTGTTCATAGCTGGTTCCTGCCTTGGTCCTTATAGTCCTGGAAATTATGTATTGGAATAAGAAGGTTCTGAAAATGAACACATTAAGTACTGTATTGTGGACAGGTTACTCAACAAAACTGGATTTTAACCTTTATTAAATAAAAATAATTACCTATTAGTGTTGCATATTGGGTACCTGTGAAGTATGTTAATATTTGTAAAGCACCTCAAGTGGGCCGGTTGTGCTTTTATAGGGAAGTGTGGTGCTCATGAATGGTATTCTCTTCAAGTACATTCATAAATGATTGTCTACCCTTTCTGAGAAGGTCCCTTTGAGCTTCAAGAACACACCACAGATACTGCTAGATAATGAACCATAAAGCAGAGCTGCTGTTAAAGATAAGGGCCTACATATAAAAAAGGACATTTTTAAAATATATGAAACACTGCTTTTATAATACATATATCAACTCAATAGTCCAACTCTAGAAGAGGGTGTCACTATGAGACTGAACCATTAAAACTGGACATTCTTCAGATCTCCTTGCTGAGTATAAAAAGCAAATAAACATCCCGCTAAGCTGAGGGAACACCTCTAAGATGGCACAGCTCACTGCTGGGGCAATGATATCATTATGATACTTGTAGCTGGATCACTCTGTATGTGTTGGTGATTGTTCTTGATTGTGAAATTCTGTATGGTTCACAAACATGTCAGGATATACAGCATGTTTTAAAATGACATATGTTTTATATTTTAATAGAGGCATTTTATGTATCCTTTTTCGTGAGTTGTTTAATAACATGACATTTGTAAACCTGTGCACATTAATACAGAGTAGCAGGGGACTAAATAAATAATGTTATACTAAAATTTTGGTGATAGTGCATTTAAAATATGGGTGTTTGAACAAAATATATTAAAATCCCTGCATCACTGTTGAGTTTTGCTTGAAATTTTATTGGGTATTCTGTTCATGGTGGAGCCAGTGCCTGAACAAGGCGTTGTGACATAATAGCGAGGAAGGCTTGAATCCTCTGAATATTATGAAGATAGTATCGACAAGATGGAGTTTTTAACAAAATAAGCTTAATGAAAGAAAGTGTGGAGTCCAGAATCACGCCAAAATTCATAAATGTGACTGATGGTGATAATTCTGCAGCAGTGTTTCTTAAACTTTTTTTTTCAGTGACTTCAAGACCCAGCACATAATGACTGTCAGATGTGGGGAATCTTTGCAAACCGTACCATCAGCACCCACCGTCCAATTATGGGTTCTGAGCCTTAGTTTAAGAAAGTATGAGCAGAGTGTTACAGAGTAACAGAGATGGGACTGATAACAGCACGGGGTCTAAAGCAAGAGTTAACCCTTTAGAGGGCACACTCACTTACACCAGGCCAATATGGAGTAACTAAGCACTGTACCTTCATAAACATATAATAATAATAATAAATTTTATTTATGCCTGTTGCAACTGGTTAAGAAGTAGATACATAACCTAACATAACCTAACATAACATATTCTGAATGTGTGTGAATTAAATACCCATGTAGAGCAAAATAATGCTATAACAAAAAGTCTTGTACAGGTAGGAATAAATAAACATTCATCCACGGTATCCACTTTTCCCAATTCAGAATCACCCTGGGACAAATCCTATCTTGGCAGCTTCCAAGACATGGTGGGAAACCACCCTGAATAGGGTGCCATTACATCACATGACAAAGTCGTGCACCATCTACACTTCATACATACTAGGCCAGTTTAGAGCTACCAGTTAATCTGACATGCACAAATAAAGTTCTATCTATCTATCTATCTATCTATCTATCTATCTATCTATCTATCTATCTATCTATCTATCTATCTATCTATCTATCTATCTATCTATCTATCTATCTATCTATCTATCTATCTATGAGATGTGGGAGAAGAGCTGGAGTAAAACCACACAAGCACCAAATGGACATGCATGGCCGTACAGGCCTGGAATTTGAATCCAATCTTTATAGCTGTGATTCGGCACTAAATATTGTGCCCTATATGCAGCTATGCACCTCTGTAACAAATTAATCATTCTTTATGATTTATGACATTCATACAGTATTTTTCAGAGTGACCACTATCAAAAGGTGCTTTGCAATAAAAACAAAAATGTCAGAAGCAAAACAAGCTAACAAGTTTCAGTCAAATACAAGATTATTCAAACCCAAAGGAAAGTGCAGAGACTCAGGGAGTAACCTGATGACCGGATTAATATAGATGCTGATCAACAGCAAGAATGAAGCCTCATGGCCTATTTGTCCAAATCAAGAATGGTTTTAAACCTGCTCTTCCATACAAGCAGCGAGTATGTGTGTGTGTGTGTGTGTGTGTGTGTGTGTGTGTGTGTGTGTGTGTGCGTGTGTGCGTGTGTGTGTGTGTGCATGTGTGGTTACTATCTAAGGTTTTGCCTGCCAGATAGTGGCACTCTAAGAGACTGATGACTCTGTAGATGCCTCAAATGCTGTAACTTTAAACGTTGCCAAGAATAGTTTCAATCTCTTCAGTTAACAAGTGAACACAGATTCCCTGCAGGACAATTACAGTGACAATAATACTGCATCAACCCAAATACCATTTACATCCCTTGAACATGGGATTCAATGTCTTAATCTAACAAAATTTTCAATAATCCAACCATCCATCTTCAAATCCATCTATTCCAACAACAAACATGTAACAAACTTACGCTGATAATAGCCGGCTCAGTGTTCATGGAGAGCAGCAATATGTTTAAAATGATGACTCACCCTAGTAGTGTGGAAGCAGTGCATAAAAGATCAGCAGTGTGCTAAAATTTTTATGAGGCACACAGCACACATATAGGGTAGCACCATTAATCCTTGAATGAATGTGTGTTTCTGTTTTTGACTGGTATATTTATTCTTAGGCTGGTTTCTGTTTATATGACAAATGAAGTCAAACTTTTCCCCACACTGCCTGCTTCACATAAATTGCACTCCACTGCCACAGACAAATGCACAAATTTTGTTCAAATACTGATTGTTCAATCTGTGTATGCTGATTGGAAAATCCTTGAGTCAGTCAGGTTTCAGGGGCCGTTGCTCTTGCTTCAGGGCTTCCCTCATAATGATCACACAGGCAGACTCACTCTAGTGTGTTGAATGTATTACGTGCAAGATGAGATCTTCAGCACACACAAAGGGTGGCTGGTAGGAGAAAGGCGGGGCTGGATCTGATTGGTAGAGGGACAGAATGGGAAACACACAAGGATGAGAAACAGCATAGGAGGCATGGTGAGAGAGTCGCCTTCAAAGAGGAAAGGTATAAAAGCAGACAGGAGGCAAGAAAGACGCCTCAAAAATAATCACAGAGTTTGAGAAACAGGCTTTACAGGAACATCCTCGAGAAAGAATCCCTGGTCAAGGGAGGTTTAGACACATGCAAATACAGATGAAAGGTGCTGAAAGAACAAGTAGGGCAAGAAATAGGAAATATTTTACAATTATTCTTTTACCTGTCTTTGACAGGTATCACGACTAGTATAAATCTAAAACTAAGTAAGTAAACACCATTGTGTTTTTAACGTGTGTCTTAGCTTGTTGAGGAAGCACATTTTTTCTTGGGAAAATTTCTGATTGCCACCAAATAGCTGTCAGAATATAAAGTAATGCTTCCTAAAATGATGATTTACCAATGACATTTGCATTATTTAATGTATCTTGTAATCTAAACAAACCCTGCCCTGGAGGGCTGTACTGCCTGCTGATTTTGTTGCAGTCAATCAGACTGCATAAATTGTGTTCTGTTTCAGTCACATTACATATTTGCTCAAGGACAGAGATCTTACCCTAAGATGAATGACAGAGGCGAACACAGAAATGGCCATGAATCAGAAAGCTGCTTCTTTATAAACGCTTCCTGGAAACATGTGGTCTTACTCAAAATGAGAAGATGAAAAACAGAGGAGTGATCTCAACATCTCCTACACCAGGAGTGTAAAATCAGGGCTATGAGTGGGTGGCTGTAGGTTTTGTTCCACTCACTTTTTAAATTAGTAACCAGTTACTGCTGCTAATGGAAGAGACGTTTGCCTTGATTTTAATTGACTTGCGTTTTTAGGAATCAGAACCTTTATTGGTTACTTAATTAATAATTAGATGCAAAGTGAGCCAACAGATGATTAGCTAACTTGATCCAACTTGGACCAATGTGTTCATACGATATCTGCTTCAATAAAATGTTTGGACAGAAAACAACAAATGTCTTGATCACCAAAACATAGTGCTCTCAGAAAAAAGAAATTTAAAAGTTATGGAAATGTCTGGCATGGCAAAATGAATAAACTAACAAGCCACAGAATTTAAACGACACATTTATTTATCAACAAAAACTGGCTTCTGATTCAAAAATTGGTTCAAACAAAAACAATGGCCTTCTAGGAGACGAGTTAGTTGGCCATCAGTTGTCTTGCTTTGCATCTTGTTATTCTCTGTCTGTAGATTAAGGGAAGAAAAGTAATAATTTTAAGCATTGCTTAAACAGTAAGTTAATTAAAATTGATGCAAAAGATACCTGGTCCATTAGTAGCAGTAACTGGTTACTAATTAAGAAAGTGGCCTGAACAAACTCCTGCAGCCATCATGGTTCTTCAGAATGTGTTTAACATTCGAGGACCAGGTTTGCTCAGCCCTGTTGTATCTTGTTATATTGTGTGGCATTGCTGTTTGTACGTAAAATGTCTTCACATCATGCCGATTAATGTACACTGCTTTGTAATCATCATGTGAGTGCAGAACTGACAGTGATGGCAGACATTGTGCTGGCATAGCCTGTACTAGCAGAGCCACCTTCACTTTCCTTTTGTGTTCATTAGTGTATTACAATGAATTTAATAAACTAATTGATGAATGCAACGTTACAAGCAGGAATCAACTTTCGTCTGATAGGACAGTTAATGAACATCAATTAAACATTATCAAAAAGCTTGTACACTGCAAAAAATGAAATAAAGCAAGTGAAGTATCTAAATTATGAGATTAAATCTTGTGTTCCTTATTGTAAGAATTATTGACTTGTTATAAAAATTGTACTTATGATTTTTTAGCTTACTTTAAGAAATTTTGTCAAGTACAGTACATTTTGCTTATCCTATTGACAGATATGTTTGCTAAATAAAAGCATAACAATTCCCATTTAAAGTTTTTTTGACTAGTTTTAGTATATTAACTTTTCGCAGTGTGGCCACTTTGTGGCAGAAAGATATCATTTAACTGAGTGTTTTGGGGCCAAATAAAATAAAAGGCTGGAAAAGGGATCCTTTGTTCGGGTTTGATGTCGCTTGGTATGTATTACCTGAAGCAGATGTCACAGTGTTGTTCACATCTTTGTTGATGAAATGGATAACACATTGATGTTAAAACTGCTAGAAGAGGCAACATCAGCCCTTTCCTGACTCTCGGTAAGGTCACTGTCATTAGTCTCAACTGCAGCATTCGCGGCTTGTTCAAAGTGCTTCTTCAAATCATCCTTTAGTTTTTTATTTTTATTTTATAGTGGTGAGCAAAGCAATGTCTTTTGCTTCTATGTCGTTTTTGTAAGAATGACTTACGAACACCTTGAAATCACTTTATTTACTTTTTTTGTCCAGTGCGTCTTGACTTACCAGTACTAGAAAACTCCATTATATGTTATACTGTTTGTCTTGTATTGATGTCTAGTTATGCAAGCCATTGAGCTTTATGGGGTTTCCCCCTACTTTTGGCCTTCTGACCCAACAAACCCTTATTGTTAAGCCATATTTTATGCAGGAAATTACATCTTTATGATAAAAAGTAAACCTGTAAGTGTCTTCAGCAAAAATGATCAGATGGGCTTGCAGTTGCCCATGCCACACCAGCCAACCCCAAGGGTTCACCCCCTAATGGGAAAGAGAGATCAAAGTTACTCCTTTTCACAAAACTCCCAAAATAATGGGGATTGGTAATATAGGCATGTGGAGTGTCATTTTATGTTATTTCGAGGATGCTGATCACAAATATGACATTTTTGATATTTGGTTCCTTACTGGTGGTCCTAGCCTTTTAGAGAAGGTTAAAAATGACAAATTTGTTAGACTATTTCAAGGTCAGTGATCATAAATATGATGTTTTTTTCGATTTTTGCTCCTTTACTATGGACTTGAAAAACAACAAGTTTCTATTTAGAATTGAGAATATTTAGACTTTAAACATCAATATTGAATCACACATTTTAATATTTCATATATTTGATGGAACTCTTCTTGTTTATTATGTACGTTTACCTCATGAAGTAAGTCGTTACATTTCTAATGAACACCCTGAAGTAGGGCATCTTTTGCTAATTCGGACTTTATTCACTTTCATTTTTGCTGCACCACTGAGCTTTTGTTTTGAATGACCATCCAAGTTTACTTTTCTTTTTCACTTCTTTGCAGCATGGCCAACATATCACGTATACAATCTCATAAAAGAAACCTGTTAGACTGCTCTGGTTTTGAACTGCCCATATCATCCAGCCAGGAGTCATATCTTAACAATTGTGAGGGTCAAAGTGGGGTAGGAGTACGTGCTGGTTAGCAGACTTCTGTGCATGCTCATACCGTCGATGAAAACATTTTCTGTTATTAGGCATTTTTCTGTCATGTATCACAAGGCCTCATTGCGAGTAGGGCCCTAAGGTGTGCACCCAAGTCACCCTAATGGTACATCCAAGCATGTGGTTTAAGTCTTTTTTTGGCAAATTACAGCTACTCTCTCAGAGTCAATAATGAAGTACTGGTTCAAAAATATTATCACCTGCCTGTGCTCCAAGAAGTGTAACCAATTGTAACTCAAATGTTGCAAGACACCTTGGATAAAGGTGTCAGGTTAGTAGTAATAATGTGGCACATTGATTACAAAGTTATTACACTTTGGACCAAATAGCATCCCTTTAGCCACCCACTTTCTAATCTACTTATCCAGTGCTAAGTGATAGCGAGTTGGTGCCTAACTGTGCACAAGGCAGGAACCAACTCTGAACACACAGGCACACATGCTTCTCCATTTGCCCACACTATTCAACCTTATAGAAAGTAAGTTTATTCAAAACTCAGATCCATCTGAAAGCAGGCATTGGCTGGATATGAAAACACGCAGCCCTGATTAGCTGATCTTCATGACAACCTTACTCGAATGGTCCTGGAAATGACAAACCTGAGCAGCTATT
Source organism: Erpetoichthys calabaricus (assembly GCF_900747795.2). NCBI lineage: Eukaryota > Metazoa > Chordata > Cladistia > Polypteriformes > Polypteridae > Erpetoichthys > Erpetoichthys calabaricus. Next base: position 170,286,022 of record NC_041395.2, on the reverse strand, counting down.
GTCGATACTCAAGGTTGCATTCTCACTGAAGGGATTAGAGGGGACAGGTAAACTAGGAAACATGTGAATGAAGAAGAAATATCCCTATGTCTTTTGTGACATCAGGACCTTCACTTTGTACTAAATAATTGCTCTTATTACATGTAAGAAATGCAGCATTGCCAATTGTAGTCAAATCTTTAAAGAAAATAATCTATCATCTTCCATGCCCGTGTGACTACTCTGGCCCCCAGGCCCAGTTCTGCAGCTACTTTTGGCTCACACGCTGAAGAAAGGCAGATGCCCAAAGGTACTAATGTATCAACTATGCCAGCACACTCTGACTCTTGCTTCAGAAAGAAGGTTCAACAGGTCCAGCAGTAGGCACGAAGGCTTTTAGTTATAAGTGGCTTTCCTTTGTGAGGCCGCGCTCCAGAATGGGAGGTGCGGGGGGGAGGGGCGGGCACAGAGCTCTCAGCTGTTGAATTCCCCAGTGATTGTGATACAGCAACCCTACGCTTTCCCTTATTTAGTCAGGGTTCCAGGCAGGCCCGGTGCCTGTTTGCGTCATTTACACCCTGGCCCTGCCATTTCGGAGCCAATTCTCATTCCTTATTCTGAACAGAGGCACTTGATGTCCGGAGAGTCATACTGGAGTGTTGGGTAACACTGAGCTTAATAATGAATGGACAGATTTTATTTATAATTTCTTACCTCACCAATGCCAGACAAACAAAAGGAACACTACACTACCAATCTTCTTCTTCTTCTTTTTTTTTTCTGCTTATTAAAAATGCCCACATTAAATGCTCTTACCAGTAATCCAAGTCAGTTTGTTTTCACTTATGGCAAGTGCTACAATGACTATGTTTTATTACCATAAACAAAAGGAAAACTTTAAAAATGATATTTTTAGTAATTTACAAAATAAAGAATCAATTATAAGCAGTCTTACTCCAGTACAGGATCAGGAGGCACCTCAGCACAACCTGGCAGCACTGAACCAGCTCAGGACGGATGGTTAGTTTTCACAGAAAACCTTCACACACACACACACACACACGCACACACACACACACACACATACACACGGAGGCAACAATCAAAATACAATATACCCCTGAGACACGGGGGAAACATGCAAACTCCACACAGGCAGTGCTCAGGCTGGAAGTGGCATGTAATGCTCTGGAGTTGTGTCACTGAGCCACCCCTACCTAAAATGTACAGACATTTTTTTATTTTCCACACTATGGAAGTATTTGCTTATTAAAGTCTGTCCCTGAAAATGAAATATGCTTAATAAATATATGAATGCATTTTGATGCAGTAATAAAACATATGAATCATGTGTTTGGACCATGAATGAATATTCTTTTCTGCTTCATTACTGAAGCACAACAGAACTAATTGTTTTACTAAGAAAGTTCTATTATTGTATGTAAATACATTTACTAAACCTCCTATTTACAGGCATGGTGTATTTTTGGTTATTTCCTTTGAACAGAAGAATTATATGATGAACAAAATTACAAACCACGAAGAGCCCCTGAGGACCAATTGCTCTTCTTCTGTTCAAAAACTGATGTAATATAAAATGTATCAATCTATTATTTTCTTCTACTACCTGGCAGTTACCTTCTTTGCCAATAAGTGTCCTTTAGAATGAGGCCACCCATTCTATCCATGCTGAAATTCCCAAAAATGTAAGCACTAACTCCAAAAGAAAATGCACACACTCACACAAGCCCATCTATTTGAGCCTCACTGCGGATTGGAGCCTATTCCAGCAGCATCAGGTACAAGGCAGGATCCATCCCTGGACAAGATGCTAGTCAGCCGCTAATATACAGACACACATTCACACTCACAGGGGGCCAATCCAGAGTCAGAAATGAACCTTCTAGGCACTTGTTTCAGATGAATACATGGACCATGATTATTAATAAGGAGAAGCTTATTTATATTGCTAACCCTTGAGAAGAACATGAATGCTGTTGATTCCATGGCCTGCTTTATGTTCAAAGCTTAAGGATGAGCAGCAGTAAAACTACTTATCTGTGGGCCTAACACATCTAAACTGTGCTTTAACATTAAAGACTATGTTAATATGCATTTTGTGTTATTCTGCATGATTTAAGTACCACACATTTGCTTTGAATATTCAGTTGTTGTAGCTGTATTAATGTTGTCATGTATACAAAGCAGTATGAATTTCTTACTTGAATGTCCACCCTACATGCAAAATGCCATCACACTCCAGTGTCATGAAAACCAGAATGTATTAAAACGCATACTGTAACTTCATTTTAATTAATAGAAAACACAAATCAGCTTACCTGATGTACTCCTTACTCTTGTAATATAAAATGTATTGATCTATTATTTTCTTCTGCTACCTGGCAGTTACCTTCTTTGCCAATAAGTGTCCTTTAGAATGAGGCCACCCATTCTATCCATGACTCTATTTATATGACAGCTAAAGCAACATTTATGTGTCAGACTTGGAGACAGATACACTTTTATGCAGACCTTATTCCATGATGCTTGTAAGATTGGTCTTCCACAGTTCTGCATGCATTGTCCACTCAAATGTTGAGAAGCCCAGGGATATAAAGTAATGCACAAGGGTGACCCTAAAATATTGAACTATGAGCAAAGCACAACCCCAGGGCTTTTGTTTCTATAGTTCAATGCCATAATGTCAAAATGTCTGATACTAAAATATTTTTTTTTAAGTATTTTTTTTCCAAAAGCCAGTACTTCAGCAGGTGATTTTTAATAATTATTCAGAACCTCTAGGATTTCAGTTCTCTAGGTTTTCAAAGTGTAACACTCTCAAAGACAAATTTCATTGTGCACAAAGGAATTAGCCTCATTAATGCCACCCGAAGTGGACATGCTGAGCTACAGTGCCCAATGGGTCTTCCATACAACTTAAAGATCTTACAGCCCATCACTACATTATTGTGCAAGGTTAAAGAATCATTACACCACTGAAATATGCAACATGAAGCATCATTGCTGCAGCAGATATCGGAGTCTTTGTCAACAGTTAACGCCAGGTGACCACCCAAAATCTATCAACCTTCAACAGCCATCCGTGTGAAGCTAAAGGAAGCTGACAAGTAAAGGTGAGCTCAACTGAATTGTGCCAACTTCTCCATCTATATGTTACATTTCTTGATGAATAGACAACTGGCCTGTGATGAAATGAGATGAGTATGGATCCTTAATCCTCCTGTGATACGCTGGTATGCAGTGATGAGCTGACATTTAAGTAATTGGCAATTGCTCACAAGCAATATTAACAGGGGTAAAAATAGACAAGACACTGCAGTGTTAAAAGTAAAAATAATATATACATATTTTGCAAATACTATATGCACATATTGATTATATATAATATAGGAATACATTAAATTCTATGTTTTACTCTACTTAATACTATTATTTCAAATTCTCATCAAAATGAGATATTAGAGTGGTTCAGATGAGCTTTCTGCAGAATATATTCACATGACCGTCTTCACACATGCAACATGCACATGCCATGCATTTATTGTAAAATGGTGCCATTTTCTCCCAAGAATTAGACGCACTAAATTTCACAAGTATCTTGGTCCTTTGCTCCCATTCAGACACTCCTATATCCTGATTCTGAAGGAGACCAGGACCACCTTCAGCCTTGAAACGTTTTGCTTCCCTTCTTAGTTGCCACAGTTGAACTGATTATTTCATTTTGCAGAGTGTCTGAAGAATATCTGATCTGGTTTATAAAGGCCAGCTGACCCTATGCCCACCTTTGATCACAGATGTGACTCAAAGTACAGAAATACCACACCACAGCTTGTGTTAGTACCTACTAACCTATAAGCATGTTTCTTACTTTGATAAGCTAAAGCTGCAGTGACCATAGCTATCTTTTTAAAGTCAAATACCATCATAGAGACCTATTTGACTGAAATAGTCCCCATCACTTCTCCTTATATTTACATTTTAAAGTGTAAGAAATAATGAAATGTCAACGTGCAATTTCCAAAATTGATGTACCATCTAAAAGTGATAAAACTAGTGATCTGCTTCTTACTTACCAACAGCAAAAGACTTTGTTTGATCCTGCCTTTTGTGGATGTTGGGAATGAAAGCAGGCTGTTAAAGAAGAACTGGTTTACTTTGCTGTCAGGAGTTGGATTTTTTCATTAAGCATTATATGGAAATGTAAAGCTTATATTCAGTATACAAGTAACAAGATTGTTAATAAGATTTTAGTGCATTTTATGTCACTTTTGGAGAAAAAGAGGAAATTACTAAAAATCTCAGAAACACATTTAAATGTGCATTGGTAAGTGTTATAGTAATCACATACAGTATGTTAGAGTAGATGAAATTTCATTTTATTAGAAGTTACATGAGTTTTATAAGGAGCCGCATGGGTTTCCTCCATGTGCTTGACAGTCCAAAGATATGTGGGTCAGGTGAATTGCCATTGATAATTGGGCTCTAATGTGTGTGGGTTTGTGTGTGTGTGTTTTATCACCCTGCGATGGGCTGGTATCCTGTCTTAGTGTTGTTCCTGCCTTGCACCCAATGGAGGCTGGGACAGACTCCAGATACCATGCATCCCTGCCCTGGATAAGTGGAAGTAGAAGATGGATAGATGGATGGGTTTTATAGGGTAATGTGAAAGTTAATTCATCAATAGTTACAGAATTTTGTATTATTCCTTCAGCAGTGAATCATAATTGAGTCATGTGAAACATCCATCCATCCATCCATCCATCCATCCATCCATCCATCCATCCATCATCCTATTTATCCAGAGAAGAATTGTGAGGAAGCTGGAGCTTAACCCAGCAATCAACCTGTATTAAAAAAAAACCTAGAAGTTCTATTTCAATTTGATTTTATACATTGCCATTCGGGCCACCTTACTTTACTTACCTTACTTAGTATGTTCTCACTAAATGATGTATATATTGTCACACGTGTTCACTTGGGAGGTAGTTTAAGGACTCTGGTGATGGTAGCTATCCGGAAATTTCAGCTGTACATCAGACTGCCATCTGTAAAGACCTTATCAATATCTTTGTAAACAGATAATTTCTTTTTAATTTATTTTAATTTTACAGGATCATGGATATGCCCCAAACCTTTTTTGTGTCTGCTGCTTGTCTTACAATACATATTCCTACTATACATATAATTATAAATACATATTTTGTCAATCAAATTTGTATAGATAAAACGAAGGGTACAGTAAAAGCAGTACAGTAACTGCAAACCAACACTTTAGGGCTATGTAAGAACAAAAAGAAGCACACTCTCTTCCCGGTAAACCACGTCACCTAACACATTGTACCTAAGACAGTTAACTAAACGCAAATACAATAACAAATCAGTGGGTAAACTGGCACATACACACACCACACAGGAGCATGTGGCACAATAAGGAAACAAAAGAACGAGGAATGGTGGACTGGAGAAACTGCCTCGCAAAGCAAACCCCAGCCAGCTCTTTACTAACTAAACAGCATGAAGCCAGATGTGGATAGTAGAGCTGGAAGACTTGTTGATCTGAGATGCAAAAGGATCAAGAAGGGTAAGATTGTAAAATGAAGAATTCAGATGGCATGAGAGACAAAGGCAGGAGAATTTCAGCAAAAGGCTAAAAGCAACTTAGCTGCAATAACTAGAGAGAAAGGGAAAGAGATTAAATGGAAGAAAGGTCCAAAAGGAGAAGAACTTGAGGGGACAAAGGAATGGGGAGAGAAAGGATCGTGGTGAGCGATTCTTCCACTTAGTGCCAGACAGCCAAAGCCGGAGGACATTCTCAGAACATATGGTGGAAGGTGCCAGGGACTTTGGGATGAATTTGAGAATCTAATCTTTGGAGGGTAGGGTACACTCTATGGACAAATTCTATGTGCTGGTGATTAGTATTTTTAGAACAATTTCTTATTTTTAGAAAGATTGTTATGACTGTATATTTTGATGGGGTACCCAGGCTAAAAGGGGAGCAAATGGGTCCCCAAGGTGGCAAGAGTCATCCTGCAAAAATCTGAGGAGACAGGGCACCTGTCAGACAGTGCACTGGCAGTGCAAGAAGACCAAATTGTCTGGAGTGCCCCAGAAAAGAAACCTGTAGAAGTACCAGACCAAGTCAGAGAGGTACAATTCTAGCACTAGTCATGCCAGGATCAGAATGCATAATAGACTGGTATGGGGCTACTTGTCCTTCATGTCAACAGTACATGAAGCAGAATAGGGTCTGTAGCTAGAGGAGCTAGGACCAGGTTGCCTTTAAGAGAAAGAACTGCTAGGACTACCCCACCTGGCTGATTATTTAGGGTTCAGCAGTGCAGGATCTTTAGCTACATATTTTTTAGGTTTTCCTGCCATTCCTGTAACTAAAGAAGAGCTACTCAAGCATTGAAAGTGGGGGTTATAAGGTGGTCCAGGTCAGAGAGTTATTTAAATTTTAAAGTTAGGAGGAGACCCGGGATGAAGGCACACAAGTGGAAGAAAGAAAAGCCTTGGCCAAATATGAGACAGGATGGACAGTTCCAAAAGACAGAGAGACAGAGAGACAGAGAGAGAGAAAGAGAGAATTGAGGGTTAGCCACTCCAGTTCAGTGCCAACTACTTGTGAACCAGGCCTGGAATGGCAGCATCATTTTTGTTTTTTGTTTGTTCTTTTTTCCTTTGCATTTTGTATTGTCTTGCATTATTCCTCATTTGTGTGCTTTGTTTAATGAACATAAATGGTTTTAGGATCTGAGTAAGATTAGATTCCCACGACGGTAGCGATCTGCCAGTGAGATGTATGCATGGTCTTCAAGTATCTGTGTGGGTTTTCTCTGGGAACTCTGGTTTTCTGCCACATTCCAAAGATATAATTATTAGGTTACCTGGCATTTCTACAGTAAACTGTGGCTTATGTTATGGTTGTGTATGCCAGTGTGATCTACAAAGGACTGGTGGTCATGTTCTGTGCAGGCTCTAGAAGCTGTGTCTCTGTCAACACTAAAATGAGTTAAGTTTGTTACCACTTGTGTGGGGGTAATACATGCACAGTTAGCAGGTGGCCCAGCAATGTAATTTCAGCATGAGAGCCGGTGAATTTCAGACAGCAATTCTTTTGCATCCTGCTAGTTATAGAATTTAGAACACCATCCAAAAACAGTTCTGGATTCCTGGTCCTTCTAATGCAAGGCAGGGTTTATGAGGTTCATTGAAGCCATTATCTGCCAAAGGTCATAGGACACTGACCCTACACAGAATTTTGATGGTTTCTGAAGAATTCAAATCCACATTGGGGTATTAATAGATGTAACTTCATTATATTTGTTGACACAAGACAGGATGGATCCATGGATTTATGCGGTTTCTGGCCTTGGAATCTGCACATAAGAGTACAAACTGAGATACAGCAGAGTAAGCATCAGTTTCCAATCTTTAGTCATTTAGTTTTAGTGATAATGGTCCCAGTGTCATCTCATCTTCCTGTCCTTATCTAAAACTGTAGAACCTGGTCTGGCCTTTGGCTTCCACAGGCCATCCACTTCTGATGCATTGTGAGTTCACAGATGCCCTTCCACACATCACTGGTGTAAGAGAAGATATCTGAGTATTTGTTACCTATATGTTACCTTTAAATGAGTCTGCCCATTCTCCTCTGAGCTCTGTCATTAACAAAGTCCAAAAAAAACTGCTGCTCACTGAAAATTTTTGTTGTCTCGTAATTTTTTGAAGATTTTAATGAATGAAAATCATAAGAGGACAGCTGTTTCTGGGAAGCTAGAACCACCACATCTAGCACCAACAATAATATCACTGTCACAGTCTCATGTTTCTGCATTTTGATGTCAGGCTGAATAACCACCAAACCTCATGACCATATCTGCTATATTTATTAAGTTGCAGCCACACAGTTGCAAAGATGATACACAGTATACACCTATTTAACTAATTATTCTTTGAAGAATACTCAGAAAATAATGAGCATCTTTTATTATCTTTTAAGATCCTAAACATCAAGAGCAAGCTTTTCAGTTTTTATTTGTGTCTCCAGTAGACTGCATTTTATTTATTTATTTATTTTATATTAGAATTGCTAGATTCACTGCACTTCACAGTGAAATAATGTATGATACCTACATTTTTCATCTCTCTGTTTTGCAACAGCTATACATAAATTTAAAAAATCAGGTTATTCTATTAATTACTTTTTTTTCATAACCACTTCATCCACTAAAAATTTGCATGTAGTGAAATTATTGGAATAGTAATAAACAAGAACTTTGTCATTTGCTAGGAATGCAGAAAGAGACGTGCAACAGCCATGTAATTCCACACTAATAAGCCGAGATTTTCACTATTTCAAGCCCCTAACGGCTCTTCTGTAGTCTGGAAGTCCTCCGTGTTTATGCATACCATAAAGGAGCTGCTACTGTACTGCACTTTCATCACTATCTGATCAAATTTCTCCATACAAGGAAAGAGTGTATGAGAGCGCACATTGCTAAAAGAAAGTGGATATTGAGCAGATCCAGAACCTGTTCCTAGAGCATTCAAATGTAAATATTGTCTCTTAAAACATCAACGTGTGCCGCTGGCAAAACTAAATAGCTTGATTGACTCATTCATCATCACGTCAGAGTACTCCGTATTGCCCAGCATTCACCATTCATTTGCAAAAACATTCAATTTAGGATCCTTACATTAAACTCATGGTGGTGCTGTGGTTGCCACTCCTGCCTTACGGACCCAGTGCTTTTGGTTTGAATCTTACACTGAGCTGCTGCGTAGTGTTCTCCATGTGACTGTGGGGGCATTCTTCCAGGTCATCTGGTTAGCCTGCCACATCCCAAAGATATCTGCAGTCAATTAAAGGATAAATGAATTGGCCCAGTTTAGATGTGTACATAAACAGGCTCAGTAATGGACTGGTACCCTCTCCAGGGCTGATTCCTGCCGTTTGCAAATTCCTTTTAGGATAGGTTCCATCCCTTTATAACCCTGAATTAGATTAAAAGGCTTTTAGAATGTTATGTTCCACCCACCATAAAATGTAATATGCATGTAGCTTAAAATCTACTTTACAATGACACATTTGACTTTAAATGTATATACAGTAAATATGTCTTTAAACTGAAATGTGCTCCTGCTTTGTATTCAAGGAATTGCAGAATCTCTGGTGACTGGTTTAGATGCTTTCAGAGCAATTCAATGGGACATAAAGCCTGTTTTTTGAAAACTGATACACACTGACTGAAAAGCTGGCCCAGCTGGACGGTAGGACCCTGAGTCCAGCTCGGTTGGCCTATTTCTTGTCCTTCCTTCTTTGCATGATTTATCGTGTATATGATTACAGAGTGAACAATGTCTTCTGTCCAGCTCACAAACATATCATTCTGTGGTGTTTTTCAGGTCAGCTCCACTCCTAAAATCTGCCTGAAGGTAACAGAGAAGTTAGTGCCAGAGGAGTGCTATATAACATAAATTGTGGAAACAATATGTTTTGTATATTTGTTTACTTTACTGTGGGCAAGTTTAAAAGAAAATTTAAAGAATAATAGAAGAACTATAAGGATAGTAACTGAAAAAGCCTTAATGGTGAAGCAAAAGTAACAGAAAAATAAATTACATATCTACAATTTCTATTTTCACACTAATTTTAACAATTATAATATCGTGTTTCATGCAAGGCCTTACTATGTGCTATATTTTTCATAAATATAGTATATAAAGAGTATTTGAAGCATTACTGGTTTGTCATGTATCTTTTTGTTTAATCCAGCATCTGTAGTTTTACAGTTACAGGTTGCATGCCCAACCTACCTAGAAGAGGGTCTTTCTCTGAATTGCCCTTCTCAAAAATATCTTTCATTTTTTTCCCTACAAGGTATTTTTTTAGAAGTTTATTCTTGTCTTCTTAGAGAGTCAAGGGTGGTAGGGTTAAAGCCTATTGGGGCATTCCTTGTGAGTTTTGGGGCTATACAATAAATAAATTGTTAATGCTGTTGCAGGAATCATTCTTTATGACTTAAGCACCAGATTCATGGAAGTCATACTTAGTAGTAACTTGGGTCAGATAATAATTCATGATTGTTAGTAATCGTGCATGTATCAGATACAACCTCAAAGAGGCAATAGGGCATTAAAGAATATTTGACACAAATAAGACATTTAAATCTACACACTGTTTTTAAGTACTGCAGTGCCCATATAATACCCTTTGTCTTCTCTCTAGGTGGCTGGGAAAATGTATTTTTCATATTGGCCAAATGATAGCTGATTATATTCTTCACACTTGCCTATTTTTATTGTCACCAGTTTGCGAAAGAAACTATATATATTTTAAAAAGTTTAATAAAGATTGCTGCCTTTAATTGGCTTAAATACTATGCAGACTCTTACTGCCTGAAGACTTTTTCTTTTCGCTGCACGCAAAAACTTCAAAATCTGATTCAACAACACAACCCCATTTCTCTGTCTCACAAAGATGCAAAATACACAGCTTTGTACAGTACTGCTATAGAAGCATGATACAATAAAAAAGAAAGAATTTCACAAATGAGAGGAGACTGCTCAGGATCACTTGGTTAATTAATAAGATATTAACAGATATCAAGAATACGTAATCCTTTTAAAGGCTGTGGAGGTCATGGATCAATTCTGAATGGGTACTTCCAAACACACATACATTGACTCACACAGGCCCAGTATGAATGAGTGCAGGCAAGTATTTGAACTGGTCTATGGTGAAAAACATGGTCGTATTAGAAAGATATGCTGTGTTAATGTCCAGCTTAGAAGCAAACAGAAGTGAGCAGTTGAAAACAAGGCTGAAATAGAAAACCTTTCCGTTAGTGACATTTCCTACTGATGAATAACTGTAATGAAATAAACCTGCCTTTCTCCACACAATGTACCACAAAAAGCTGACATATTGTTACTTAAGTATGGAAAGAATCAAAGCAAGTGAAATTCCCAGAAGAAGAAATCTCCACAGTGCAACAGCAAAGCATGTGACACAGCAGAACCAATATTACTGACATCTGATGTTTAAAAACTGATGAACAGGCATCACTGATTAAGGTTGCTTAGATTTAATTGCATTAGCCACATAAGCATACACAAGGCTGACACAAGGAAAGAACGGAGGATTTCCAATTGAAGCCACTTTGACACTAACTGGTTCAAATTGTTCCATAATCTTTGATGTTCAGAACTTTTCCTTTCTTTTTGTGTACCAAAAAAACTTAAAAACAACCAGAACATTTGCAGACCTGTTCAATTAGAGCAGCATAAGGTGCAAGGCAGGTACAGACTCCAGAGAGGAGCACATTTACTACATTTTGAATCGCCAACTAACCTTTTGTGCAAGTCTGTGGTTCATGGGAAGAAAAGTCAGAGTGTGCAGAGAAAAATCCACACAGATGCAGGGCAAATAAGCAAAGTCCACACAGACAACAAACAAGACATGATTGGAAACCAGGATGATGGGTCAGTGAGGTATCAGTGCTAACCCATGTGCCACAAGTGCAAGGAAGTACCAGAACTAAAATGAAAATTCTATGGTCATACTATACCTTGCCTGTCATCATGTGCAAAAGTCTACAAAGGGAGAGCAAAGATTGTACCAATGCGTGCAAACCCAGACTGAATCTATGGTTTATGTCCACCTCACTGCGGTGGGTTGGCACCCTGCCCGGGATTGGTTCCTGCCTTGTGCCCTGTGTTGGCTGGGATTGGCTCCAGCAGACCCCCGTGACCCTGAGTTCGGATTCAGCGGGTTGGACAATGGATGGATGGATGGATGTCGACCTCATGCAGCACACAAACTACCATCAACTTTTCAATTTCCTTTGTTTTTCTGGTGTTGCACAACAACTAGCAGAAAACAACATAATTAGGAGGACACTAGACTTTTCCAATTGGGTTGAACAATTACAGTAGGTTTGTGGATGAGATATGTTTCTGGCAAATGCTTGTTTTGGTAATAAAAATTGAATTAACCTATCCTGAACCATCTGATACTCTGAAGAGTTGGTAATGTACAGTATCTGGAGAAAATATGCCAACAATATACCTACCGGGAGGCCGCAATCTCTGCCTTCTGCTTAGCAATAGCAGCTGCTCGCTGGGCACCCTCCACACTTCTGTCAACTTTCTGTCTTATCTTAGTACTCTTCAATGGTATCACTCTTTTCTTCATTCCTTTCACTAGCATATTGTTCATGTACTTTCCTTCTTCCTTCCTCCCATCTGGAAATGTTGTGCACCCATAACCATGGCGCTGATTATCCAGCCACTCGCCTTCATACTTCAGCCCACTTGATCTCTCACTAATCCCGTAGCCAAAACGATGGTCATTCTTCCATTCCCCCATGTAGACCTCAGTTGTAGTAGCATCAATGTCTGCCTCAACGGGTGGAAAGTCTTCACCCCCTTCAGTTCCCTCTCCTAGACTAATGGTGGAGTTTGCGTCACTTGCTGCAGAGCTAAGACCAGATTCACTCTTAAGAAAGCTAATTTTACTCTTCTGACTGGAAAGGGAGGTTCTTGACTCTGATTTCTTGAGCTTCCCCAGTAAGGAGCCCCTTCGGAAGAGACCCTTCTTTTTAGGTTTCACCACCTCTGGGTTTACATACAGGGTAAGAGCAAATCCACCTCGGGAAGGGCTGGCAGGAACAAAGGAACTCTCCAGACCTGGAGTTGCATTTCCAGGGTTAAGGTTTGGGGCATCCTGTTGTACAAGAGTGCCATTGCTATGCTCACTACGAAGGGAAGTGAGGGACGTTCGCAGCGGGGAACGAACCACAGCAGCCATTCCATATGGAACACTTTGCCGAACCCCATAGCCATGACGCATTCCTCCAGTAAACTGACCCTGGTACGTGCCTACAAAACAAAGAGAAAAAAATGTAAATTCTAAGAAGTATCGAGCGTGAATTATTTGGTTGCTTATTTTTGGCCAAAATTTAAAAAATGGTGTTGCACATTTCCAATGACACCTTGGCATGCCATTAGAAATGTATGCCAGACAGAAGAAAAGCTTTGTATACTCACTGTGGAGCCTTTCATCCTCTCTTGTAAATATGTTTGACAAAGATGGTGGCTCCTGCAAGGTGTTTAATGAAACTTTTCCAGCTCCCTGAGGAGCTATGTATGATTCTGACAACAGTTAAAACTGAACATTTTCTATTTTTACCCACTGTCCCTTGACCAAGATACAAATTATTCCAGTAACTCCATCTCCATGACAGAACAGGGGAATAGGTCTTTCACCCATGTCTGGAGCTAGACAGAATGAAATCAAGTAACTAACAGAGTGAATTTCTCTCTTAAGTCCTTAACAGTGATATTACCAGAAACAAAATGTATTAATTTCCACTTCCTGACTGGTACATGAAAAGCAGCAATTTAACCTGGATGCCAACATGAGCCAGTGTGAATATGTAGGTATATGAGTGTGCTCTGCAATAGAATTACATTCTACTTAGGGACCACGCCCGTGTTGTGCCAATTCCTACCTGGGTCATCTCTAGCTCCCCATGAACCTGTAATCAAAATATTTCTGAAAATGTACAGTTGACTGAATAGCTGGTGTTTTTTCTTCATGCCATCTCAAAGATGTGCAGATTAACCTTTTTTGAGTGCCAACAAAGACTTCAGAAAAGCCAGACATTAATCTAATCCAAACCACATTGTCTAGGCCTCTCCTTTTAAATGATGAAGCAATTGATTATCTAATGCAATCTGATCAGAAGCCATACTGGTATAACATAATACATTTAAAAGCTGAAGTCATAAATTTGAGATGCCTATGCCTAACAGCTGATCACCTGGTTTTGCTGGTTGACCTTTGGCCTGCCCCAACATGTAACCTTCTCACAGTCCAAAAAAGATCAGCAGTGAGATATTTTAGAGTGATATCTTCCTCCACAGATGTCTCCAAGGGCTATCCCAGTAGAGCTAAAAAAGGAGCCACCAAATTTACTATATGCAGGCCACTGCATGCCAAGGTGCGGATCAATGTCACATTCCAGATAGACACCGACAAGGAAGGGGCTATAATTAATTACCAAGTTAAGTGTGCTATTTCTATGCTGAAATGAGTAGTACAGAGTATTTTTAAATTATTTAATTTGAATGTTTCTAAGATGTGTACAAGCTTTAAATCAAAAACATTTTTAACATGAACACTGTATACACCCATAGCATTAATTATCCTGTCACTAAGATTGTGAAGTCATTTTCTTTTCAGATATCGTAATAGATCAATGTCCCAACTCTGAGGTTACAGAAGCAAATTTTGTGCTGTCCTGCAGCAACCTATCACATTAATATTAGAGCATATTGTCTAGGATTAGTCTTAACAGTACTAGATAATATAAAAGTCTGCCTCTATTAGTGTTACTTGGCATGGATGTGAGAAGGAGGAATTTGGCACCCTCAATTGGCTAACATATTTTTATCCACATTTCACAGTGTAGTACATATCTACATATCTGCTGTGTTCCACATGTAGTGCTGGAAATAGTGTCTTATGAAGGTGAAATACTCCTTTAATCCCAATGAAAATGACACACTGGTGTGAAGGTGAATCAGAATTTCTGTGACTCCTTATGTTTAGGCTTGGTAGGACCAAGCAACTTATTTTCTTAAGTTTTGTAAAAAGACGATTTTGCAATGTCCGATGACCATATTTATTGAGATAAGAAAAGCTGATACAATAAAATACTATTTGGCTCCTACATGACAAATTCATTGCTTTTCATATAACTTTTTCAAAATATCTTCAGTTGGAGATTTACGATCCCCAAAGTCATACTTTCTATAACACTCCTTGGTAACTTATTCCATGTGTGTATGGTTATGGTGTGAAAAAAGAATTGTTAGTTTGAAATTTACTCTTAATCCACCATCCTATCTGTAACCCAGTGTTCTTGCTTATTTTCTCATTTTAACATAACAGTTGGCATCAACCCTCCTGACTTCTTTTACATTTTCAATTTTACTTAAGTCCCCTCTTAACCCTTGTTTGCTAATCTCTTCATAGCTCCTACCTCATCTTCTTAGACTCTTCTCTTGATTTCTCTAGCACTGCTATTTTCGTTCTGTACTCTAAACACCAAAACGGCCTAACTAAGAAGTTATTTATACAGCTTGACATAACATCCCTTGACTTATATTCAAACAAGGATGCTACATAACCCATCATTTTCTGAGCCTTCTTAATTCATTCTGAACACTTGTGTATACAAATTTGAAATCTGTAAAGTGGTATCAGTTAAAGTAACTGGGCTAATGGGATGGTACTCATACTCTTTTAAGTTGTGTTCCTCAAAACAGTTTCCCTTGAGCTAGTAGACTCTTTCTCTCTTTCCATGAATCTTAAACTATGCTTGGAAAGGATCTTAAAACTTTCAAATGAAGTATTAAATATGACTGACATACTGGATATTGCAACTGCCTTATAACTCCAAAGGCTTGGGTTGGATATGTTGCTGCTCACCTGCCTATCTGTTCTCTCCTTGTGTTTCTTCTGGTTAATCCAGGCTACTCCCACATTCCAAAGATGATACATAAACTGGGAACTTTAAAATGACCTGGTACGACTGAGAATGGGTAAACAATCCGTAATAGAACTTACTCACATACATACCCACAGTGGGGTAATTCCTAGTTGCGAAAGAAATCTAATACATATGTTTTTTTCATATATAGAGACAAAATGTATTAATTTCCACTTCCTGACTGGTACATGAAAAGCAGCAATTTAACCTGGACGCCAACATCAGCCAGTGTGAATATGTATATGAGTGTCCTCTGCAATAGAACTGCATCCTACTTAGGGACCACGCCCGTGTTGTGCCAATTCCTACCTGGGTCATCTCTAGCTCCCCATGAACCTGTAATCAAAATGTTTCTGAAAATGTAGAGTTGACTGAATAACTGGTGTTTTTTCTTCATGCCATCTCAAAGATGTGCAGATTAACCTTGTTTGAGTGACAACAAAGACTTCAAAAAGGCCAGACATTAATCTAATCCAAACCACATTGTCTAGGCCTCTCTTTTTAAATGATGAAGCAATTGATTATCTAATGCAATCTGATCAGAAGCCAAACTGATATAACATAATACATTTAAAAGCTGAAGTCATAAATTTGAGCTGCCATGCCTAACAGCTGACCACCTGGTTTAAAATGACCTGGTATGACTGAGAATGGGTAAGCAATCCGTAACAGAGCTTACTCACATACATACCCACAATGGGCTAATTCCTAGTTGAGAAAGAAATTTAATACATATGTTTTTTTCATATACAGAGCAAGAAAAAAACAAAAAATGTGTTGGGAATGGACTAACTCCACATGGACAGCAATTTAATGTGGAATTCAGACCCAGAACTCGGAATTCATGAGGCAGCAGTACTAGCCACTGCACCACCCCCTGAGGTGTGATAATGTCCAATTTTAAGTAACATTTACAAAAGAAACTAATTGCATGTGTGACATTAAAATGTTGAAATAACCAGCTCAATGCAATTTGGCACCCTCATCTAAAATAATAAAGGTAGAGTTCCCACTGTAAAACATCTTTTTTTGTCATTGTTAGATTCCAAAATGTCAATAAATGGAACAGAAAAATAGAAAGACGCTGCAGTTTAGAGCTAGTTATTTGTATTATATTTAAAACCAATGCTATTAAGCAGAATTGGACAAGTTAGTATATATTTATTTTTATATCAATATTACTTTATGCCTCTGAAAGAATTAAAGGTTAATAATTGTTATTTTGGAGTAATGGAAAATGGCATAGAGGGAATACATTTTTCTAAAACTCTTAAATAGCAGAGCTGTAAGTTGTGGAGGAAAAGCAAGTGCTTCATTTACAGCCTGATAAGCCAAGACGCTTGACCTCCATTACTGATTACTAATCTATGATGTTGCTCATCATATTTTCCCTCTGTAGCAATTCAATTACACCGTCTTTGTATAGCACCTTTCATAGCTTCCACCATACCAAGCCATTTTACAGCATCTATCTATCTATCTATCTATCTATCTATCTATCTATCTATCTATCTATCTATCTATCTATCTATCTATCTATCTATCTATCTATCTATCTATCTATCTATCTATCTATCTATCTATCTATCTATCTATCTATCTATCTATCTATCTATCTATCTATCTATCTATCTATCTATCTATCTAAAAATAATAATAACAACCTGCGGAGTGTCCTAGCATCACAAATGAGAACATACCCTGAATGCCCCATAATGTTTGTGTGTCTTATACTGCAGTGGTGACTGAAACTGGATGTTTTTTTAATTTTTTAATTTTGTTTCATTCACACCTAGACCTAAATAAATTTTCAGATTATTACTCACAAAATATGCTATTTACCAACTACCATCATCCAAAGTTAATCTCAAATGAAACCCTCTTAAACAAACTTCATTTTATAAGACACGTGTTATATGAATACCATCAGAAAATCATTTATTGGTACAGTATCAAGCAAGTGTAAGACACTGATAAAATGTAGGCATTGGCAGGTTAAGCGGCTAGCAACCCACTAGTTCACAATTCATGGCCTTTATTACTGGGAAACTCTCATTAAGAATAAAGTGTTGTGAACCAGAGGCCTTGTCACATTACTTGACTTTACCAACGATCATCAATATATTAGTAGATTGGGGGCAATTGTGGTATGGTCCTGTGATGACCAGTTGTGAAGTTTCACATACCCAGAGGCTCAGTTCAACCAGTCTGTGACCCACCTGACAAAGTCTAACTGGTCTGATTTTGTCTTAAGTTCTGTGCGTGTGAGAGCTGACAAGTAATGAATGCTTACCCGGAGGTACAATGTACATACTGTAATGTAGCAACAAATAATAAGAAACAACAGTATTTTGGACTTCACAAACAAAAGAGAGAATTGTGTATCCGATGACATGTATCTTACATATTATGGAAGAATGGGCAAAAGAGAAGGGCGGGGATTGCAGCAGACCTTGCTGTACCTATAAAACCTTCACATACATTAGAATTCTGCCAGGCAGCACATTACTGGCTGTTAGAATAAGAGTTGAGATTGTGATACTTTGGAAACGTGAAACTGCTGGAAAGGTGTCATACAATCATCTAATTTGACATACCCTGACATTTCTTGTAGTGTAATACGTCATACTCACGTGACGAGATTAGCAAGTGTAATTGTCAAGAATGACACCTCCTCCAACCAGAAGTCATGTAATGTGACATTGACTTAAACAGGCTAGCAGCATGATAAGTGCAATATTATCAGCACCCAGATAACCAGCCTTTAATTGACTAAGTCAAGGCATACAGATCTCAATGAATTTAACAGGTGCCCAGTTAATTTCACATGAACACAGTTTAAGGCAAATTATGTTGTAAAATATGAGAAACTCCAAATGTCAAAAGTGATTAGCTTAGAAGAAATTCGATGGAGAGATAAGAGGTAATTTGGCTACTGAAAGTGTCACAACAAAAGAATTTATGTTACTGAGAAATGAGAGAGCATAAGGATAAGGAGGCTCTGATTCACTGGAGTAATTTTCACAGAAAAGAATGAACAGAGAAAGTGACAGACTGATATCCAGAGACAAAAAGACAGGGGGCAGCGCCAGAACATGTGTAGGAAGGAAGCAGACAAAAGGAAAGAACAAAGGTGACAAAATGGGTCAGAAGTAGAGACCCATTAAAAACTGTTTTCAAGAAGAGTGATAAAGTCTATAAAGGATTTTAAGTTGTGTGAATTGATATGTGGAATAAAATCTAACCAGCATGAATATACTGTGCAAGGAAAGATGGGAAGTCATTGCAGAGAGATCACTGGACATGAGACAAATTAGGTAGGTTTATAGGATGATTTAAGATGACAGTGGAAAAAGTGGAAACAGTCTTCTTCTTGGGTGAAAATTAATGAAATAGTGAATAAGGAGAGTGCAAAGAAAGAGCATCTGGTAAAGAGATGTCACATGTCCTGAACACTGACCAGACTTGCAAGAAGACCAATAAAATATGAGCTAGGAGGATTAAAATGAGTCTGTAAATACCGGAACATTGTAAGACCCAAGTTGTCAAACAAGTTGTCAAGTAGGCCAACCTTGAAGTGCTGCCAAGGAGGAAAAATGCATGTCCTACCACCAATTCAAAGATTGGAGTGCAATTATGCCATCTCATGGAGGAAGCAGTAAGTTTCTCAATATGGTCCCTTAAATCAATCGTGTAGGATAAGAGAGGCCCTATAAACAGCCTGGATAATTTTAATGAGAATAATAACAAACCTTTCAAATATAGCAGGGAGATCAAAATGAATTTCATGAGAAGACATAATGGAAGATGGCAGATGGGATGAACAACCAATGCGATGTTCACATGCTATCAGTAAATATGAGTTTCCAGGTGGGAAATTAAACATCAACAGAGTCAAGCAATTCAGAGAAAACAAAACTACCTAAATAATATTATTTCTGTTACATTATTCTTTCATTTCATTTTAAATATTGCCAGAGAGTAAATGACAGATTTTGGTTTGCAGTGCATGTTTGATTATATATTTATTTTACTTTAAGGCTTTTGAAAATATTTTCATATTTTTCAGATGCTCAGGAAGTCCATGCTTGCTATGAAACTGTTAGAAATGTTAAATTCAGTGGACCAATTACTGGATACACATGACAAGAAGAAGCTCTTCTACGTGCTAAAGTTGTAATGTAAGCCAAAAAATAACATGTTTGTATGTAAAATAGCATATAATTCAATGTTATTAAATAGGTATATCAATGCAGATGAATATATTTACTTTAAAATAATATGTAGCAAGCTGTATAATAATGCTCACATTAGCCAATTGTATAAAATATACACTTAACATTTTACTAAACAGTCCAGCCAGAAATTCACATGATTGCACTGAAGTAGGAAGCTGAAATGTCCCAAGATTGAACTCTGTAAACTACAAGAGCATGTGAATGCAACATTATCAGCCATTTAAATGAGTGATACTCAGTACTGTATTCCATCCAGTGGAGCCACTAGTGGGCTGCAGTATCCAAAGACCGAAGTCAGCAAGGGGACAGCTTAATGCAATGGTCGAGTCTCTGCTCTCCATAAACAGTGGGAATTACCATGCTGCAATAAATAGCTAGGTGTCCACACACTGCATTAAATAAAGTGATAAACTATGAGAAGGATCCTAATCTGGCTTTGTTTACTGCACAGTGTGACGCCACTGATATCAAGAACACCAAAAATCTAGAAGCACCAAACTGAAATTGCTTCCACCACTGTTCTACTCACCAGAGATGAAGAATGCCATATGTTCTGAGGTCAGTCCTTGGCAGCAACAGACTGAGACATTTGGTGGACATTTGCATGTGAGACTATAACCCCAAAGTAGTGAATTACTTTAACTATTTGTACATGTGCTATTACAACTGAAATCAGTCTGTGGTTACAAAGTAAACAATGTTGCATTATATGACTAGTTACCTAAAAGATAAGCAGACCAAATTGCAGCTTGAGAAAAAAAATCCTCATTGAGATCCTGAGTTCAAAAAGAAGTGTATGGAATGAGAAGAAGGTCTGTTGGGTTGTGATGAATGGTGGTGGACATCATCATAGAATTTTTTTTCTTCATCCACTGATGCCATCTATGCCATGAATTAAATGGCTCTGCATAATCATCCTGCCATTCCAGAAGTGATTTTGCTTCCATCCACTTCCAGCCTCATGGTGGTTCCTATTCATGTCTTAAATAGCCCCTTCTTTTTAGCTGGCTGTTTTTGTAAAAATGCAGCCAGATGATTGAATTAACAACACCTTCAGTCCATGATCTTTGTACATGACAGGAATTAAAGTGTAGCTTCTACATGCATGACTACAACATGCAATGGGCTTGTCATCACTTGCTTTACTGATGTAAATATTTAAATTTCTATCACTAAATGTAAATGTAAATACTGCTTCAGTATGGAAGGCTACTATGAAATGACACATATAGAGTATACCAAGAATACAAGGCAAATATCTGCTTTAAGAATGAAAGAAGCAAATGTACTTCATTACAACCACTATTTCTTTTTATCCTTGTCCTTCGCTATGATAATATGCCAAGTACTACATCTATGTTGAAGTGATCTCAGCATTTTTTGGAATGATCCTTTTTACAGGTTTGTCCTGTATTGAGAGATGCCAATTAATTAAAGCTGAGAAGTGGGATGGATTTGAGAATTGTCCTTTTGCATATGTCTCCTTGTTGTTACTTTGGCTGTGACAGGCCCAGTGATGTCTGCACTAGAATATAACTTCACAGATGGCACCAGAGGAAGACTTTACTATCAAGCCAAGAACCAAAGAAGCGGTAAAATTGCACTTGTGGCTGCGTTCCTTGTACAGTTGCTGCAATCTGCTATGTCTGAATTTACTAAAAGGTTAAATAAGAAATGATGGCTGCTTTGAAATGATTTCAATTTGAAGCCTCTTTTAAAAGGCAAACTAATTCAATTTAAAGCCTTATGCAAAGGACATTAAATGATCTAGCTTATATTGTTTTTTCACGGCATACTCCATCACAACATGATTGAAATGATATGCCAAGTATTGCAAGCTAAGCTCATGCAGCCACTGGAGAGTTGGTCTCCTCTTGCTCATTAAATACCTCAAATTTTTGCTCTAATAAAATGTACAGATAAAAACATTTAAGCCTGTGTGCTATCTCTATTTACCTTTCAATCTCAATTCAGCCCTGGATTCAGGCTTCCTGTACTTACTTTGATGGTTCCAACAAAAACTACAATTTACAAAGTGTACAGTTCATCAGCTCTAAATTTGCAAAACATTAAGCACATTATCCTTTAAATTTTTCATCATGGAAAATTTTTTTTATGTGTTTTTGCATTATACTGTATATATATATATATATATATATATATATATATATATATATATATATATATATATATATATATATATATATAATTTATATAATACATAGTTCTATGCTTATAAAATAAAAAG
The DNA here is from genome assembly GCF_900747795.2 of Erpetoichthys calabaricus. NCBI lineage: Eukaryota > Metazoa > Chordata > Cladistia > Polypteriformes > Polypteridae > Erpetoichthys > Erpetoichthys calabaricus. The sequence continues at coordinate 170,263,970 of NC_041395.2, read as the reverse complement.
ACTGTTAGAAATACAATGTTGCAACGGATCTTAAGCTTTCAAGTAACACTTTGTGTAACACTTTTTAATTGTTTGAGCATGGTGTCATGTTTTTCTTGGGATGCATATACAAAATGTAATATTCTTAAACCCACCCATCATTATTAAACAACTGCCCAATGCAGAAAGCCTTTTAACACACAATCACATCCACACATTCAGTCACTCTCAGTCAGGGCCAATTTAGAATTGCCATTTAACCCAAATTGCATGACTTTGGAATGTGGATGGGGTGGTCAGAGTCTGAGTGATATGGTGAATAACCCACACAGGCATGCAGTGCACATGCAAACTTGTCACAAAAAGTGACTGGGATAATTAATAAACATTACATGTATACATATGTTTTGCATAGCCATTTGTATATATCCTTTTAAAATATACTGCAAATTAAATGCTAATATACTGTATGCAATCAAAATGCAGTAAAATGCATTGAATGCAGTAATTTATTTTCAAGACGTTACATTCATTTAATATTAAAACAAGATTAAACCCTGCACATGTGCTATTGTGCCACGTAAATCTGAACTCTATGCCACAGGGTACTCAGAGACCACTAATGTACAGCAAGTGCGCATACACAAAACGAGCTTTCTCTTAAATCTGGAAAAATAATCTTAAGAAAAGCAAAGAGGATCTTTTCGTGTATTAGGTGATAACAATGCGATATCTTAGTACTAGAAGGCCATCTGGTCAGCTGTGTAATACGTAGTCCAAGAGTGACGTCACAACTACTTGCCTTTCTATACCACACGTCAATATTGCTACATGGTAGAGTACTTTGATCGCTGTCATACCAGGGCGATAACCACGCACTGAGACAATCGTTGAATCGGGCATGACGTGGAATCCAATGACTTCAAAGCAAGCAAGCAGGTCACTTACACTTAAGCTAAGTAAGCCTATCTTATAATGTTCACACATACCTCCATCTGCGTAAGTCTCTGTGCCGTAGCCGTCCTGCAGCCCGTTACTCCAGGTGCCTTCGTACTTGGCCCCGCTGCCCTGACTCAGCCGGGTCCCATACCTTCCTTTAAACCCATGCGTCCACTCGCCTTTATAGACCCAACGCCCTTTGGTTTCGACGCCAAGCCCGTGGCGTTTGCCTTGAGACCAGTACCCTTCGTAGGTGTTTCCACTTGGCCAGGTATACACCCCGACCACCTCGAAGCCGTAATTCCAGGAACCTGAGTATTCCCCTTGACCTTTGGGGCCAGTACAGATGCCATGTCCATGTGCCTTGCCACCCTCCCAGCCTCCGCAGTAGGCACCGCCGTCATCAAACTCGAAGCGCCCCCCGCTCATGGCGCCTTGGGACATGGGCTGTCCAGGGTACGAAGAGGGTCCTTTCTAAAGGGTAGGAGGAGGTGGAGTGGTAAGTCTGGGGGGCGGTGGGTTTGGCATGTGCAGTAGCCCTAATTCGTGACGGCTAGATCCGTTTAGACCTAGTGGAACACTCTGCCAAACAGGAGTTTGAAATTGCAGCTACACATTGTCACGCACTCCTTGCCGCTTTCTTCTTATATTCATTGCTGTGGCTGGAAACAGTTTCAGAAAGTTTCGCCTAACTCCAGAGAGGCAACAGTTGTAGGAGCTCCAACTCGCCCAGCTCCTTCTGCGGTGGTCTGCATGGCACGCGGCTGAGGGCTCCTTCCAGGCTTTCAAATGTTTTAAGTTTTCCTTCCTTCCTTCCTTCCTCCTCTCCCTCCGTCTCTTTCCCAGACAAGGATGTTGGGAATATTATATGCGACCTAACAAGGCTATCAGATCCCATTCCGCTCCAAAAATAAAGCCCAATCCCAGCCTCTCATCACTGCCATGGGGGCCGGCGGACTGGGCACAGAGCCACGAGAAGCGAGGCTCATCTGTTTGTCAAAATGAGCGTCAGGTTGGCTGGCCCGGGTAGGACAGCTTGCGTTATGACCCGCCACGCTCTTTGGGAACATTAGAAAGGAAGATCCTCGCAGATGGACCTCAGAACAAACAAACAAACAAAGTACAAGTTCCGCAGTTTGATTTATTTGTATTTATTTTATCAACTATCTACTAGGCCACTTGCGGTCGTTATACTCAAATGAATCTGCATAAGTTCAGATGGAAGAGTTTTTTTTTTTTTTTTTATCTTTTTCTTTGTCCATAGTTTCAGAAACAGAAGTGGCAAACTGCTAAATAATCGCTCATCTTCGAGCATAAACTTCTGGTTTAGCATTACCATATCATACATTGTGGATTGTCATTGCTATATATATATATGTGTGTGTGTGTGTGCGTGTTTGCGTGTGTGTGCGTGTGTGTGTGCGCTGTGTTTTATTTCCTTAAAAGCATTCCACAGTAAATAAGATTGCACCAACTGCTGCCTGCCTTTGGCAGCATAGTGCAAAAGCATAGTTAGTTTAAACAAATTTAACATCCTTTAATTAATATAAAGCAAGAATTCACAGTCACTTAACCTACATATCACTCATAAGTAAAACAAAACAGAACCTTTCACTCAAAACGGCCCCAGGTGTTTATTTCATATGCACATATCCATCCATCCATTTTCCAACCCGCTGAATCCGAACACAGGGTCACGGGGGTCTGCTGGAGCCAATCCCAGCCAATACAGGGCAGAAGGCAGGAACCAATCCCGGGCAGGGTGCCAACCCACCGCAGTATGCACATATTAATTCTTTTAATCTTATAATTAGTTTTAACATCCATGGGACAAGGGTTGCACGGTGGCGCAGTGGGTAGCGCTGCTGCCTTGCAGTTAGGAGACCTGGGTTCGCTTCCCAGATCCTCCCTGCGTGGAGTTTGCATGTTCTCCCTGTGTCTGTGTGGGTTTCCTCCCACAGTCCAAAGACATGCAGGTTAGGTGCATTGGTGATCCCAAATTGTCTCTAGTGTGTGTACGCCCTGCGGTGGGCTGGCGCCCTGACTGGGGTTTGTTTCCTGCCTTGCACTCTGTGTTGGCTGGGATTGGCTCCAGCAGACCCCTACAACCCTGTAGTTAGGATATAGCGGGTTGGATAATGGGTGGATGGATCCATGGGACATATAGTATCTGGAAATTAATGTATTTATATTTATGATGTTTATTAGTTATTTTCAAAACAATCATGATTAGAAATATTTGAAGTGCAATTTACCATATGCACCGATTTTAAATCGAGGGTGTCACTGTGGCACATCGATTAGAGCTGCTGCTCCACAAGTCCATTTCTTTTCTATTTGATGTTTGCAAATACTCTCCATGTTGGAGTTGACTTTCTCTGAATACTCGGATTTTCTGTGATGTGCATTTGGTCAAACTGCTACTCTAAATTGATTAGCCATGAGTTAGTATGCCCTGCAGCAGACTTGCATCCTGCTCAGATCTGCATCTAGTGCTGCTGAAAATAAGCGATCCTGAAATGGACAAAAAATAATTGAGAAAATGTTTGTATGGATGATATAAATTAAAGCTGATCATAAATAGAGCTTCACATGTCTGTGGATATGGGTTTGTTGCTTTTTATGTGATGTTTGATTATTCTCTCTGTCTTGAAGCTGACTTTCTCCAGCCTCACTGAGTTTGTTTCATATACGAAAGACATGCACTTTAGAATAATCTACAGCTCTAAATGAACCCACTAGGAGTTAGTATGCCCTGCAAAGGAATTGTATCCAGTTCAGGTTTGGCTGTTTCAATGCTGCTAGAATAAGTATGTCAGAAATGGACAAAACAGAATAAGAAAATGGAAAGAAAGATGAATACATAATATTAATTAGGGTGTTAACAAAGTGCTGCTTCCTTACATTCTTGACTTGGAATTTGCCCTTGCTGTCTTTGCCCAAGTGGACGTTCTATGGGTACTCTGGATTCTTCCACATCCCAGTATGTGTCAAGTTAATATGTGACTGTAAACTAGCTTTGTATTTTCCAGTGTATCCATATAATGAATATAAATCAGTGTCTTGTCTGGGGTTGATTCCTGCCTTACACTAAGACATGGTTTAGTTTTCTGTGACCTCATACTAGAAAAAAGGGGTTTTGAAAATAGAAGGATTGATGATACTAATTTAGATTTACTTTTTATTTTTTAATTCGTATATGATGATACTAATTTAGGTTTACGTTTTATTTTTTTTTTAGTTTGTATATTCTTGTAGTATAATAAAGTATATGTGCCTTCATTAAGGAAATGCTGTGCCTGCACTCTTAAAAATAAAGATGCCACAGTGGTTCTCCAGAGTAACGCCACAGGGAAATCATTTTTGGTTCCCAAAAGACCCATCCACATGAAGGTTACAGAAAGAACCTTTATTTACTTAGATCCAGGCATCAAAAACAATCATGAATAGATGATAACAGATTTGTGAAATATCAAGGGGTCTGTGGTGTAGCGAGTCCACAGCTCATGTCAAAAAGACCACTTTTTAAATAAATAATTGCCACACTCGTGGCTTAGCGAGGGGGCATGGTATGTGTGGCCAGAGCAGTTCCCGGGTGATGCGGATGGTCCTCACTTAAGTGCACAGGTGAGGAGTTGTCCACATCCGTAATTGGTGCTGGGAGCTGCTAACTGTCACATCTGATCCATCCATCCATCCATCCATTTTCCAACCCGCTAAATCCGAACACAGGGTCACGGGGGTCCGCTGGAGCCAATCCCAGCCAACACAGGGCACAAGGCAGGAACCAATCCTGGGCAGGGTGCCAACCCACTGCAGGACACACACAAACACACCAAGCACACACTAGGGCCAATTTAGAATCGCCAATTCACCTAACCTGCATGTCTTTGGACTGTGGGAGGAAACCGGAGCGCCCGGAGGAAACCCACACAGACACGGGGAGAACATGCAAACTCCACGCAGGGAGGACCTGGGAAGCAAACCCAGGACCCCAGATCTCCCAACTGCGAGGCAGCACTGCTACCCACTGTGCCACCGTGCTGCCCACATCTGATCCACATCCCCATAATAAAAAGAAGCGTGAGGCAGCTAGGAGGGGAGAAAAGGAAAAGACGAATGGAGGTTGCATGAGAAGAAGGCTGGAAGCAGGTAGTGGAAAGCCAGTGTAGGAGAGCGAAAGCAAGCGCAGGCTTGCGCTTATTGTGGGCAGCTGAGCAGTGAGCTTAGGTGTTTGGCCGGCACCCCGGGAGCAGTCGATTGTGGTTGCTCCCGCTGAGCATGTAGTGAGGAGCGGGAGTGACCAGACGGAGGATGGCTCACCGCACAAGGCCAAGAAGGCTGCAGAAGTCAAGACTTGGGACATGAAAGCCTCAGTGTGAGCGCCCTGGCTGCTGGGGAGCCCAAGTCACGGTTTGGTGAAGCCTACCGGTGCCAGGGATCGGCCAGGCAAACAGACCAGTAGGAGAAGGCAGAAAGTATATCAGCTACAGGTAGGATGGCTCTCCTGGTGCATAACCTGGATGGGAGAAGCAGAGGAGTCACCAATAAAAGAAAGGCACTGGGATTTGTTTAAAAGGATAGCTTCCAGCCATTGTTTTAACCTCATTTTTTAAAGGGATTTTTTTTTATTGTATTTTAACCTCCACCTATCACTCATTTTTATGGATTATTTATTGAGTTGTTTGTGAAGCACTGCACTTTATTTTGGACATTTTGATTTTGTTGATTTTAAATAAAAGCACTTGGCACTTTTTGTACCATCCCCTTGCTTCATTGTTGTGCCTCACTGCCTAGCTCATTGGTGACATTACCGACAGTGTCAGGTTCAAGAGCTCCCAGAAGTCAGATGGGAGCATGGAGCAAACCTGCATCATCACAGGGTCATGATTTTAAAGACTTTGGCTTCATACAATAATAAAGGCTAAGTTTGGGTTTTCCTAATCTGGTAACCTACCATACATTAAACATTTCATTTTTTTCTACATATTAGGAAGTTTTCAAAGCACAATGAACCAACTTCATATGCAGACACCTCTTCCCAGAATGAAATGATTGCTTGTCAAGCGATGGCTCTATGTGGAACCATCATTTTAAAGAGTGTAGACACTTGTGTATGTTCTACCTTTGTTTATGAGGTTTCTTTCATAGAGTCAAGCATCATTCTACAAATCAAAGACATGTACCCAGGTCAACTAGTAACTATAATCCTGTTTTGGGTGCATGTATGGGGTTTTTGGGCCATACTATATGTTGTAGCTTCCTGAAACACTGTATTAGAAAAGCTGGGCTGTGAGTACTATTACTTTTGATTATCATTTTCAAACATGTTCTAATAAGAACTTCACGTTTGTTATTTCACAGCTTGATTGGCTCAAAATATGCTGGAAACATACTGACACACTTGGTTCAGGACCCACAGGTCTACTAGTCACTGACTGCGCAGAGCTTGTACTGCACATTCTCTCATGTCTGTGTGGCCATCTCTCTAAGCTTTCTCTCTCACAACCCTAACATACGTTTAACAGACATCCTTAAACTGGAATGCAGTACAGGGTGTGTGTGCGATGATGGAAAGGCTCTCTGTCCATCATTTACCTCAGACTGTCCTAAGAATGAATTATGAAGATAATTTAATAAACATGTTATAAAATACTGTTTTTATGAATATTTTGCACTGTATGTACATTATTGAAAAACTTTTCAAAACAAAAAGGGAGCTTAGTTTTTAAATTGTAACTGGTTTTCGATAGGCTTACACAGTTCACCACTTTTGTGCTAAGTTACTATATTTGAAAGTTAACTCCTATTTTGGATCAGATGCATTTTTTAATTAAAAGTTTAGAAAAGAGAACCAAATAATTAATAATTTTTCCAACATCTGCCAATGCAGTGGGTGAGAACTGATCTAGATGATTCAGATAAAGCTGAAAGAACACGACAGATTTGCTAATAAAACACAAAATCGGAAAACAGCACCAACAATAACTGTATTATTTAAATTGTACTGAAGTAAAACTCACTAACATCATGACATGGCCATGAACTCTTTTAATCAATCGATCAACCAATCAATTAAAAAATAAATCAACCTTTTTTTTTTTACATAAAACAAACTTTTTAACTATATAATTATTGTTTTCTGAAGCTGTATTATATTTTTGATTTTAAAAAGATAGCAAAATATCTAATGTTTACAAATAATTATTTAAACAAGGAAACGCTAGAATTTCCTCCAAGCACTAAAGCAGAATACACAAAGGAAATGATAGAAATCCTCTTCAGATATCGTAAACTCCACATTTTAGATGAATATGTTGCTTTCAGCACAAAAATAGATTCAATAAATTAACCTGTTGTATTATTTATAAAATATCCATCATCAGTTGCCAGTTTCATATATAAACAAACTAACAATACTGATAACAGAAATATTTATTTAGTTCAAAGTATTAATAAAAAAATTACTGACTTGTTAGTCATGTATGGTTTAAATTTCTTTATTCATCCATCATTCAATCTTCAGTTCTATTTATTTCAAATTGTGGGTGCCAGTACAAGTCAGAATTCATTTACTCATATATATATATAAACAATTTCCTTGTTAAAAAAATCAAAGCATCCGGTTGCATTTTTACCAAATCTGCTCGGTAAATAAGTAAACAAACAAAGTATTCATTTGCATTTTGCCAAATCTAGTAAAGTGTAATACACACAGTGTGCTTAAATTTTTAAGGGCTAAGCTAGTCAATAGAAAAAAAAACTACCCTTCAAATCTTACAATGTTTCCAATCGGTGTTAATGAGTGTATTGAATAAAACGAACAGCAAATGTGATCAAGGTTGCCCTCTACCGCTTTGTGATATATTCAGTACAACATACGCAACAATTCTTCAATGAACAGTCACAAATAAGCTAACAAAGTATATATAAACATATAATTTAATATTGATTATAGGATGTTTCTTCAAAACGTTTCCACAATGTATTTAAAATTATTTAGAGGAATTTCAAATGCAGTACCTTTCAGTATAGTCTTCCCAGCGGTCTATGTGGGGAAGAATGCCTCTAGAAAATACATACAAACATACACTGCATATCTTTTGGTCGGGTGAGTAGTCAGGAATGCACACTTCTTTCACGTCAGAGTAACGTTCAAATTAAGGACCTCTCCTAGCTGCATTTTCCTCTATTGTTACTCTGTTTTTAGTAAGAACCACGGACTGTGCTCCCTCCATCCTGCCATTGGTGACTGATACTAATAGGAGTTACGAGAGCTCTGTATCTGTTACACTTCTTCAGATCTTTTGAACACCAGTGAACGCTCAGCCATGTTCACAAGTCGGTAGCATGTTGCTCTCTGGCGCGATCTACTTTATAAGATTAGACTGGAAATAAACAAGTCAGGAAACATTTGAAATGAGTATTTTGCATTGATCGATCTGAACATACGGCCCACGTGATGAAACGCAGTAAAAAAAAAATCAGAATTCGTTTTTTATCCTAGATTCCTACATGGCAATTTATTACAATGTCTCGTTGGAATGTTGTGCTTTATTCAAACCAAATACTGCTTCATATCTATATTGTAAAATTGGCACGCACTGTAGTCGGTAAAAAATATATTATTACACATTTATTTGAGTAATGAATTCTTTTAAGGATTTTAAACTGGTGCTCGCCAAATTGCAATTGGAATAAGAATATGTTTTACTATTTTTGGCAAAAGATGTTTCATTAACCTATACAAAATAAAATCCTCTAATGAAAAAAGACAACATTTTCCTAAAAACCTTCATTATTTTTCCATTCACTTTCAAACCCGATTATTTCCAATTCAAACTGTGTACAAAAACTAACCCTGGATGGGGAGCCAGTCAGTCACAAGATAAATGGATCAACTGTTACACACTTACTCACACCAAGTCAATATAGATTATTGCATTACTGTACATGCATATGTTGAAAGAACACTAAAGTGCCCACGCAAATATGGGGAGTTTGCGCAAATTCCATAAGCACACACAGTGACCGCGCCAGGATTTAACTCAGTATTTTGGGAGTGTGAGGCAGCAGCATTAATCAAAATACCATCATGCAGCCCTGTAAATGTTCAATATTGCATTATTACATTTATGATTGTGTAATTATAATACTATATTCGTTAGTGACCGAGTTGTGGTCTTCATCGAAACAATGATGCAGTTGTAGCAATATGCAAAAAATAAACGTACACTTGTGATTTGTTAAACGTCATTTTGATAAAAGGGGTGTAGATGTTAAAATGTGGTTTGCTTCAGAAATTAAACTGTCCAATCTTAAAAGCTGGCACTACTGGTAGAGCAGAGATGTATTTTTAGTCACGACCATAAAAGTTGCCCGAACTAAAACTTAGTAACTTCTCACTGCCGTATTTGGCAGCCTCACGCTATTGCTGCACGAAGCGTGGGCGGTGTTGCGTTGGGTTAACGGAAGCTTCTTCTCTGCCCCTTTTCTCCTCCCCTTAACATTTACACTGCGGGGTTTTAGTTCACCTCAAGCGTCATTCGGTTGTGGCTCAAAAAGGCGCATGCGTCTAACTTTGGCTCTGCCTTGTTTACGACTTGCACACCCCGCCTCACTATTCTCGGTTTGAGATCAGCCAATTACATTTCTTGGCGTCATCTTTCCCCGCCCATTGTGAGTCCCAGGTGGCCCGCTGCTGCGTGATGGGGAGCAGCACTGATGCTGAGGATGCTGCTATTGCTCTGTTCGTGGTGCTGAATGTTCCTCTTCTCTCTCTCTCTCTCTCTCTTTCTCTCTCTCTCTCTCTCTCACCCCCCACCTCCCCACTGTTACTCTAACATTCTGTCATGGCGTCCTCCAATAACGTTACCCCCACCAATTGTAGCTGGTGGCCCATTTCTGCCTTGAACGAAGACGGTAAAATTGCAGACGGTGTGGAAAATACAGAGCCGGCTGCAGACGTAGACTCCGCACCGAGGGGCAGCCTCGTTCTTTATCACTGGACACAGTCTTTCATCTCGCAGAAGGTAACGTTTACATTTGCTGTATACAGCCCTGTTCTTCTTAAGGCCTTCTTCCCGGCATATTGGATGGCATGGAAATGGTTCCGATTGGAGGGGAAGCGGATTAGGACAAAGGGAATAACGAGTCCAATGCCAGCCCAAGGTTTAAAACGCCTTCGTGCGGACGAAATCATTTTACACGCCTGTTCACTCCGCTGAGGCAATCCTGTTTCCTAACCTGCATTTTAATCAGTCTTGAATCAACGAGGCAGAACAAGCGAAGCATGTATAATCTCTAAAAATAAAGCATTTCATACACTGTGAATGGTTTCATGAGATGCTGAATATCTTGTGTAAACATGCATTTTGAACTGACAATAAAGATTGCTACGGTTTTCACAGTTTAGTGCTGAGAGGTACGTTGGACACAACCTTAAAACCGCTTAGTACACGGTGTCAGTAAAGGATAGATGACTAGGTCAGATGTTTGAGATTTCGAATTCAGTGAATGTACGATGACATATTTGAGCAAGTTACAGACCTACAAGTTCAAGTGCACTATAAGTGCGGGTATTGATTTAATCATTCCACATTTTAATTAAAAATCGTGGTCATTATAGTTGAGTTGGGCTAGGCATAGCCTTGTAGGTGAGGGTAAAGGTGGGGGTGTGGGTGCAATATAGGATATTTATTCAGGACTGCACATTTTGAGGCCTGCAGCAATTTTGCTTTTCATTCTACCTGATATCATTGTTGTTTTTATTACAAACATACACACAATCTTCCAATACAGCACAGTCTTCATATTAGCAGGAATAGGGTCTGTCTTATATTTTTGTTTTTGTGCTGTTTTCCAATGACAGTAAACACACACACACTCTTCCAATGACGCAAAGTTTTTATATTAGGAGAATTAGTTTCTGCTTTGCTCTTAATGCTGTCTTGAGAGGCTCCCGTCATGTTGCAGTCTTGAATTAAGTACATTTGAATATGTCATGTTTATTGTAAATGACTGAGAATTGAAAGGACATTTTAAAATATTAAATTCAACCTGAGGATAAAACATGTTCCACCCCTTTCTAACAGAAAATTACACATTTACAAGTATGTCTTGTTTTGCAAATTATAAAGTTCTGAATTGCAAAGTTGTCACTGATGTCCATGCCTGTTTAACATGCTCATGAAAAATGCTTTGATTTTAAGTGATTTAATAATCTACACTCAAGAGTAAGTAATTCCTTTTCTACCTAGTAGCCTTGCATTATTAGCTATGTAAAAGTTAAATCAGAACACAGGCATCTGTTGAATCATAAAATATGCATAAAATAAGGATTACAATTAGGGTGCTAAAATAATTTTGTATCTTGAATCTTTATATGTAAATTTTCTATGTGTTGTCCTGAAGTTAACTCCAAGAGAATTATACAAACAGATTCTAACCAGAACTCACTGAATCTGAAATTAGGAAGTGAGTTTGTCAAATATTCACTGACAGAATGTTTTGCAGGCCACAGACTTGGAAAATGACAATGACAGAGGATAGGTTAGTTTAGGTAGGCCTTATTATGTTTCATGGAAAATTTTTTTCACCGAGAAAGAACAAAAGCATAAGTCATTGTTACACAGACTCAAGAAAACAAGCCAAGACACAACAGGTGACAACTAGTGTCATCATAAGCACACACGTTCAAGATTTGTATAAAGATTAATAAATACCTTTAAAAGGATACAAAACAATAACTCAGGATTTCACATTTAGCAGCATCCCTGCAACTAACAGAACTCACAATGCTTATACCTCTGATATTAAAAGAGTTTTTAAATCTGTTGTTCCTCCTGCTGTCCAAAGACATTCAAGTTAGGTGGATTAGCGATGCTAAATTGGCCTGCGTATGTGTTTGATGTGTGTGTGTTTGCCCTGGGTTTGTTCCTGCCGTCTGTCCTGTGCTAACTGGGATTGGCTGTGGCACCAACCCCACGAACCTGTGCAGAACTGAGCAAGGTAGAAAATGACTGACGGTTTGTAATACAGCTCAGTGACAGAGGTCTGCTGTAAACCAGTAAGTTTTCAGCTAGTTCTTACAGCGTTGTTAAGATGGTCTATTTTCTTAATTTTGAGATTGACAAGCCAACATATAAAAAGCAAGTGTAACAACAGATTCAATAAAGAACTTATAAAAAAGTGCCTTTATGATTTGGTCCACTTTAAAAGGATTCACGTTCCTAAGGAAAAAAGCTGTGTCTGCACCGTCTCACATCTTTGTTCTGTGTTAATAACATGAAAGAGTTTCATGGTGTTTTTTTTGATATTGGTAAAATCAGCCAAATAGTGAGAGATTGACTCAGTATTAGCCAGGCCTCGTGGGTCAAGAAAACTTTGTATTGTTAATTGGTAAGCATTTATTCTCCTTTTTGGTTTACTTTTGATGTCTTTTGAGCTCTTCTTGAGTTTTATCCAGTTTTGGATTAGATTCAGTATATCATGCACATGCATACAAAACCTCTGAACCTGCTCGGTTGTGGTTTATATACAGTATGTGTTCAGGTTTAGAGTCTAATATCATGAGTAAAGGTTTGGCAGTAGGTACTGTATTTAAGATTTACTTAAAGTAGAGCCTGCTTGCCAAGATGGAAACAAGTGTTACCTTCACTTTGTTTTTTTTTTTCATCCTTCTTCAGTTTGCAGCCGAGGACAGGCTATCAGAACCAACAAAATAACGCAGTTAACCGAACCGTGCTGTTAAAAACCTAAAGCCACATGGTGTCAATATTTTGGCCTTTGCATTGGTGAAAGCAGGCATGGTGTGTCTGTTGAATTAAACTATCACTAAACTATAAATAACTGCATTCATTCAGTCAGTTAGACTTTAATTTCTAAATTATTTAAATGATTTTGTTTTCTGATGTATCTTTTTAGTTCATGTTTCACTCTTTGAATTTTTACAGGGGATGCTATTTTTACATCATACCTGCAAGAATGCATCAAGTTGCCCATTTATTTGTACATATTTACCTAAATAGATAAATAAGACCCCCTGTTTTCAACATTATACTGTATGTGGAGTACCCACCAGCCATGTTGGGCAGAAAATAACAGATTGTTTTGTTAGGCTGGCTTTGCTCCACCTTTCTTAAAAGGATGGAAACTGGCTATACATGGATAAAGGGATATTTTACCTGATATAATTTTTTTGAAAGCTCTGTTGTCTATGTTTAGTATCCATCAACAGCTTTTCACTGTTAGTTGATCTGGGTTGCAATAAGTGAGTTTGTTAATCTGGTATTTGAAAAATATCATTCAAATATTGCATACCAATAGGTTTGCATTAGCAATTCAATTTTGCAAATGTTACTTGTTCTGTTTAATGCATATTTTATGTTTATATTTGATACCTGCAGTATTTATGTACTCATTTTAATTTAGAATTGCCATATGCATTTATTTATAATTGTAATTGCTCTTTTTTGCAGTTTTTGCCTTGTGTTATTTTCCCATATAATTCATTGTCACTGCATGTTTTTATACCTGTGGTGTAGGAACCAAAGCTTTTCATTGCTCAGTAAGGTATAATGACAGGAAATTGAATTGAATTGAACTCATTTTTGATTTTCTGCCAAGGGACTGCACATTAAGAGGATCAGGGAAAATAGCTACTGATGCTTATAATAAATGTGCACATGCATGCAAAAGATGAGGTTTGTGTAAAAGTCTAAGCATGATATTAGTACAAAAAGACAGCCATTGTAGATCTGTGTACTGTAAGAAAAACAGTGCACAAGGAAAAATGCATTTTAGTTATTTAAAAATATCATTAACAGCATTGAACAAAGGTTGTATAATACAAGATGTGCCCATTTTGCACAGTAAATGGTTAGCTATCACTCCTTGAGGTCATTTCTGAGTGAGCAGTTAAGCTGATTTTAGAAACATCTTCTGAATTGGCTGTACATTTACATTTTTCATATTTTTGTTATTACAGGTTCGCTTGGTTATAAATGAAAAAGGCCTCATTTGTGATGAGAGAGATGTGAGCCTTCCACTGACAGAGCACAAAGAGCCCTGGTTTATGAGACTAAACCTGGGAGAAGAGGTCCCAGTTGTCATTCATGGTGACACAATTGTCAGTGACTACAACCAGATTATCGATTACTTAGAGAAAAACTTTGTAGGAGGTATTTCATTAAAAAAATACATGGGTTTACTGCATTTAATTCATAATTGGCTATACATCCAATAGTTAGGGTTTGACATCTTTGCAGTTTTACAGTTTCATCCATTATGTTGTCCCATGACTTTATACAGGGTAGTATAATTGTGTATCTTTATGTATTTTGAGCAGTTAATATCCCTACAGTCATACTGTATTGTGAAAATCCAAACAAGGCACTTACACAGAGTCACACAGAGAACTTTATGAAGATCTAAAATCACATTGTATGTTCCTAAGCTTATTTACAAAAGGAGAGCAAATTCAACTTTGAACTTCAAGCTGCTAAACATTAGAAAACAAAAATGACATCAGGAGCAAGGAAGCAGAAAATAAAGAAAAAGATACGGGTATATTTAAAAGTAAAGCCAATTTGAAAATGACTCTGTAACCACAATAGATAGAAGCTGACACAATGCAACACGTTCACTATGGCTTATGAGTAGTTCTGCAGGGTCACTGACTTGCTCATGGTTAAATAACTAAACAAACGCATGCACCTGTTTTGAGAAAAAGTAAACTGACTTCTCTGCAACTCAAACATGGCTGTTCAGCTTTAAGCTTGTTAAAAGTTATTTATAAGCAAAACATCTTTAGATGATATTTCTCTTATTTTTCTACTCTGATACAGAGAATATTCCTCAGCTTATTCCTGATTTGGGGACACCACTTCATGCCAGGGTACAGCAGTACAGAGAACTCCTGGACTCTTTGCCAATGGATGCCTATACACATGGGTGCATTCTTCACCCAGAACTCACCACAGATTCCATGATTCCAAAATATGCCACAGCTGAAATCCGACGTAAGTTGTAATGCCTTTAAAAGGGTCCTTTTCTGAATCTTTTATGCAGTTTTGTTAACTGACTGACATGTATAAAAAACAACCAAATGATAGCCTGCACAAGATAGGAAAAGGATATCACATCTGGAGTATTGGGACTATCTGTAGATTAAACCACCTGTTAGTCTCTCTAATGGCAATAGGGTATAAGGTCAATGATGAGTTGTGATAATATCTTCATCAATAATATTTATATTGATACCTGAGGGATAGCCTAGGTAAAGGGTTCATGCTGTTTTCCATCTATGTAAGTATTGGTCTGGGTCTAATATATACCATCTTCCATGGTGAAAACCTGTACATTACTAGATCCAGACAGTTTATTTGACCAATGAACCAGAGGTTATATCTGAACTGTTGCTTCCTGCCTTACCTGCTGATAAGCTGCTTCTATTCTTACTCTAGGACACCTAGCCAATGCTGCCTCAGAACTGATGAAGCTTGATCATGAGGAACCTCAGCTGACAGAGCCATATTTATCAAAACAGAAGAAGCTCATGGTAACACAACAGCGTCATTGTTTTTAAGAAAGAGGTCATATGTGTCCATGTGTGTACTCAGGGGATCTGGTTTATTACGGAAATAAAGCATGTAGGCTAGGTAGATACACAGAGGCAGATTTTAATTTCCCATTTGTACAATGAGAGTCAGATCTGAGTTTCACAAACATCTGTAACACTACATTGAGCCATTTAACTGTGTGGGGACATTATGCAGATGGGATATTGAGATTCTTTTTCTTATTATCAATAAAACAAACTTTATAGAATTAATGGTGGTTTTTCTCAAATTTCTTATGTTTTCATGTTCATGTACCACTTTAATTACTTTGCTGAAATATACTAAATATTGTACCAAGGATGTAGGAGTCTTGCACATTAAAGCTGTGTGCAGCATGACTGTCAATCACATAACTAAACTGCACTACTGATGTGTTTCGATTTTAAATAAAAAAATAATCTGAACAAAAGGAAAATGGGCATTTTTAATAATTCAAGTTTATGTGTTTATTTTCAAACCTTCTAGAGCCAATCTAGTCAGTAACAGACTGAAATATAATGCAGTCTAATACCAGTCCTACACAGGGTTCAAAAATAGTCATGCTTTGCAGCTTGTATCCAGTGAAAATTAACAGGCAGTAGCTTTGCATTATCTTAATAAAAGAGAAATGGTATTATAAGATGAAGGAACAGAAATATAATAATTAATTTTTTTTTATTAATCTAAACAAAACATGCTACGGAATGTTTGCTTTCATCAACCACAAACCTCCTGGAACTCTGTTATATGAGATTATTGTTGATACACATTATATTTAGGAATCTGGATTCTCTGTGATTTCTTTTGTCTTTATTCCAAACGTAGGCCAAGATTCTTGACCATGATAACGTAAGCTACCTGAAGAAAATCCTCAGTGAACTAGGAATGGTTTTAGATCAAGTGGAGGCTGAACTGGAAAAAAGGAAACTTGAATATGAAGGTGAGCAGATAAACAGATACATTGATAGATACTGTGGTTGGGTGGTAGAAAAACCTGGGTTCAAAAGAAATGCTGGGACATCAACAGGTTGTCCCATTTAATTCTATTAACAAAAGCAACAAAAGGAAATGCACAGTCTTAAACAGGACTATAGCCTCCTTTTAACTCCAAATTGCTACTCAGTTGAGCGGGTTTCATCTGTACAGAGAGTTCTTTCCTTTGGTCTGGCTTGACTCAAAGTGAGACATCATCCGGGGTGCCTGGCTTTATAGGACTTCACCTAGAAGGGGCAGGGCAGTTACCCTCATTGGACATTTTCTTGGAGCTGTGAAGGTAGAAACAAGTGACAAAGTTAGCGGCAGTGCCCCCAAATTTTTCAGAGTGGTATTAAATACCTCAGCTGAGCCTGGAAGGTGATACTCTGATGCACATGATAGATAGATAGATAGATAGATAGATAGATAGATAGATAGATAGATAGATAGATAGATAGATAGATAGATAGATAGATAGATAGATAGATAGATAGATAGATAGATAGATAGATAGATAGATAGATAGATAGATAGATAGATAGATAGATAGAGGTGAGTGAATTTGGATTTGCAATTGCATTGTTTAATTCTATACAATAAATTAGTAAGTTATTTCTCACTATGGATAAGTTTAGTCTACAGTTTTCATGCTACACAAGTCTAGTGCTTTGCATATGATATGCAGTTTGACACAAAAAATCTAATACAATGCCTTGAAAAAGTATTCATTCTTCATTCCTTTTTCACATTTAAGAGTCTTGTAACAAGGGATTTGGAAGATTATATTTCTGAGTTACACATTGTTCTTGGCAAAGCCCCATTTCAAAAAAGACAGCATTAAAAAGTAAAATTATAAAATAAAACTGAAATACTTTAAATTTGTTGAACCACTATAACAGTCTATAATTTTTGAATACTACTCTTTTAACTTTGCACATGGTGGTACCAGAGTTGGGGAACAGTAATGAACATCAGTTTAGATGTGCCATAGATTTTCAACAGGATTAAGGCTAGGCAACTCAGGCAACCCATTACCTTCACTTTAAGATACTGCATTGTCTTAATTAAATATTTCCTGTAATAAAAACAGAAAAGAGGATTTACAGAACTCACATTTCTCTGTTTTATATAATTTATTTTGTAGAAGTCATTTTAAGACCTCACACATAGAATTAGCATGACTGGCCATATAATAAGAGTAAATTGAAATGTTGACAATATGAATCAAGGCACATATTACCATAAGTATTCATAATGGTCTATTAAAGTATGGTATTAGAAAGTATACTCCAACTATCACATTCAGAAATAAAATGAAATTATAGGCTCCTGTAATTTAGCAAATATGGTGGATTCACTGGTTTCATTTCACTTTAGTGAAATTAAACAAAGACAACAGTTTTTTACTTATTTGAACTTTGTTCAAATTCCTGTAGTCAGTGCAGGGACTATGTGATTCACTCCTAAGAAATCGGTTGTTGGACTGTTAGATGCCATAATAAATCCATTAGCAAGATTTTGCTTAATATAATTTTCCATAATTTTCATTATTTTGTAATATAGTAAGAACAAGTAGTCTAACATTGGGTAGTGGAACCCTTGGAGAGAAATCAAATGCACAATCATGATTTCATTATGGATTAAATTCAAAAGCTTTTTATTATTAAAAGCATCTTGAAAGTCCAAATCATGAACAGGTAAAAAAGTTAAACTACAAGCAAGACAAACTTGATTTTTACATTTTTTGGCAAGTATTAAAACAGTTTGATTACCATATTATACTGTAACTTTATTCCAGTCGAACATTGGGTTATGAAGATTCCCTTTGGCTTAACTATAAACAATATGATGAACAGTTTTTCTACAATGATGAAATTTGTTCAATATACAGCACCATCATTTTGATTAGTTTTATGTAATTGTAATCAGAACTAACATGACGTTTACATTGTATTGCATTAATCTCAGAAGCAGATTTAGGAATTAATGTGAAACTTTTAAAATTCACAGTTTGCCTCCTACTAAACAAACCCTCAAGTTTTATATTTTTGTTTACAGTATGTGACTGATTTACATCTGTAAACTTCCTACAATAATTATAAAAGCCAAAGGTAATGTCTGCTATCAGTGCCAGTGCTATAGGGGCATTAATTTCTGTTTTTGTTTATACTTTTGAGTCTAACTTTTTATCTTCCACATTTACATTGTGTATTCTTTCTGGCTTCTACATTTACAGTATCTTTTATACTGTGGATATTCTTTTCTTAAACTCATATTCCTTTTTCTCACCCAATAATTTCACCTTACTGACATTATAACTCTGATTTCCTTATAGAATATAAATACCATTATTCTGTACCTTTTCCCCTTCCTTGTTTTTCTTATGATTCTTGCAGTCTCACTAAGTATGTCTTATGTTATTATACTGCCCATGAAAATCACGTCTGAGCAATTATCCACTAGAGTTTACAGTCTTCACATCATTCATTACACTAATTTGGATTGCTCTTTTTGTGTAGTTTTCGTTCATCATTTATATTCTCAGTGCACTGCCCTGCTACCTCATTCATAGTCCCATGGAGTACATCACCATACATTTCTTGGTTGCTCTCTGTTTTAAATCAATTTTTCAACTTTCCTCCATCCATATAAGGCACTTTTAAAGCTGTTAAAGCTGTTATGTATGGAGAAAACCCTTATTAGTAGTTGTATTTTTTGCAGTAGGTTGAAGGAATTACAAGTGCATGAGTTGAAAACTGCATTTAAGTAACATTTATCATACGACTGTTTACTATAAGTACTGACCTTTGTTTCAGATATATCACTGTTGCTTCAGATGAATTTGCTGCACAAATTGATGTTCGTAGAGTGGTCTGATGGACTGGATTTAAGATTGCAGCCAGAAAGGCTACATTTAAACCTGATTAGGTGTCATTGGTATAGCTGATCTTGATACAATCTTAGCTATTAACCAACTTCTAAGAAGATTACATGAGATGTAGAACCTGCTTGTTTGGGTTTTGTACTAGCCCACTGGAGCTGTTTATAACTGTTTATAATCCAGCTTCAATTTTTAAAGGTGGTGCCAATGGCATAAACTTTTTGAGTTAGTGTTAGCTGTGGGTCTGTATGAAGGGCTTTTTGAAATTCTGCATAATCTGCTTTTACTTGTTTTCACATGCAACACCAGTTGCCTATTCAAGGAAGACCAACTTATTTGTTTATCATTATTTTCTCTTTCTAAACCCATGCTAAATATAATTTGGAATGCTTCTTTAATACAGTAATCTTCAAGCAAGTTCTCAACACATGTACCACCCCAAGAATTAAAGTACTTTGAAGTACTACCATTTCTTGGTCATATCTTGTTAATACTGAGCTCTTATTAGGGAAAACTGTTGGTCATGCTTCCTTTCCTCATCCAATATTGTATTTGATGTTTCTAGGATGGTATCCCAGGTAGTTTTTGGCATTTGTGCATGTGTATGTGTCAATTCATTTTTCTTACGTATGCCTAATTTTTTAATGTTTGAACAAAAGTGTGATATGATATGGAATAAAAATGACAAAGCCTAATATGAATTCACAAACTACAAAAGACTTAAGTTAAAAAAGAGGAAATACATTTTTTGTAAATGATGGCTCAGCCCATTTTGCTTGTAGTGATGACTGAAAAGATTTTTAAACTTTTACTTTCATGGAGAACAAAGATAGTAAAATTTCTGATACAGGGGGCTTAAATGGAAACAAAATTGAATGACAGCAAACAATAGCAAAATGCACACAACTTCCTAAACTCATTTTTTATGGTAAAATTTTGTTAAATAAACAATTTCTGGAAAATCCTCTCCTGCACAACAATCAAACACACTCAAAAGACATTAAGCTTTTAAAATGAGGACCCTCTCCCTACCACCAGTCATTTGGTTTGGATCCCTGCCTAGTAAATTAGTAGCTCATTCATTGGCTACTGTGGCATCCTTCTCAGTGTGCTAAGTGGAAATCCTAATGTCCCTCTAAGCAAAAGCGCTTCTTTGATGTGTACCTGCCTCTCTCTCTCTGCCTTCATTTACTCTTGCCTCTCCCAATTTATTAATTTGTGTGTGTTCCCTCACGTACCACCCCGTAACTGTTTGCGTACCAGTAGGGGTACATGTACCACACTTTGAGAACTGCTGTTGTAGTGTATTTGTGCTTATAGTTTCCATTGTTTAACATGGATTTTGGGAAAGGAGTATTGTTTTATAATCCTTAGATTTTTGTCCGTCTTGTCTACTTCCATTATATTTGCAAATGTCCATTTATCATCTCATGCTTCCATCTAAAATAATTAGTACAATGGTTTGCTAGCAGTTTTTGTACGTGACATATTTATTTTCTTTTAGCATGACTGGCAAACAGCCATTAAGTTCGGTTTTTCTTTTTCATTCTTCAAGGCACATAGGCCCTGAAGCACATCTGATGTTCTTATTTTAAAATCCTTAAAGAAATAGTTTATTTTTAGTTCTTCTTGAAGCCTTCCATTTATTTTTTCATTTGCAAAAATTAGGCAAAATATTTATTTAGTTTTAGTTTAGACTTGTTCCTGTCTTGCATACATTTCTGCTGTGATAGAGTCTAGCCCCTGCAAATAAATTAAGTAGGTTTGAGGATGTAATGTCATTTATTTAGTTTATAGCTCTAAAAGGAGTATTCTGTACTAAAATAATGCATCTTTAATCTTGATATACAATAAATGGTGGGACATGTTGGAAATCTCTGATATTGACAAGTAGATCATTCCATAATTTGTGGCCCTACAACTGAAGGCTCTAACTCCAGGCTAGTTTAATTTTCCTTGCAAAGGCCCTCATCTAATTAAAGCAGTGTGGTTTTTAACATATACACATTAATAAGTTTGCTATGGTATTCTTTCTTATCTGTCAACAGAAAGATTTGGAAATTAACTTGAAGACAATTATTGGACAAAGTAGACAGATAACAATTTGATCTATGGTAGATTTACTTATGATCCCAGCTGCAGTACTTTAATTAACTGTACTGTAGCAGTAGAATGATGTGAACAACGACAGGAAATCATTACAGTGGTCAATTCTGTCTATCCATCCATCCATTTTCTGACCCACTTAATCCAGTTTCAGAATCACAAGGGCAGTCAGTCATGGTGGAGAAGATTAAATGAACCAACTTCTCTATAGCCTTTTTATTGAAAAACTGACCTTAAATGGCAATATTTTCTAAACTGAAGAAAACAGACATTATATACATTGGAAATGTTAAAAGATTAAACTCTAAGATATCAAGTACATTTCTGCACTATCAAATCAAATTAAATTCAAGATTTTTGAAATTATAGTTGTCAATGCTGCTGTTTGCAGAACTTCCAATCTAAATCACTTAATCAATGACGTGATAAGAGAAATACCATTTTGTTTAAATTAATGAAGTTGAATTAATATTATGTTTATGAGTCATTTCAAGTTCAAGTGTATTGTTATAGGTACATTGCGTCATGGAATTGTTACATGTCTTCTACATACTGGTGACAACAGTATGACGGGCCAGGTAAGAAATAAATGTAAAAGCAACAATCAATACAGCACCTATTAGGAAACAGGTAAACATAACTGGAAATACAATGGTATAAAAAAAAAAGGAAGTAGCAAAGTTACCTGTAGATGCAGGTACAAATTAAGTGATGGCTGTTAGAAAGTCTTATTGTTGTGATTTGGAATCACTTAAAAACTTTTTACAATTGTAATAATTTTTTTCACTAAACATCAGAATCAGTTTTCTAGAGGTTTTGAACCTAAAGAATCTTTGATTTTCATGATGAATGGTCTTAGGACTAAAGTTATTTTTTTTTTAATCTTATGTTTTATATTTACCATGTTGCCATTTTATGGTTCTGTGATCTAGATTGGAGAGTTGGTTGTTGGGGATGTGGTTTCCAGAAGCCACACATCGTGACGTCACACATGTGATGCTTTATAAGCCTGCACCACTTTGTTGGTGGACATCGAAGATTGGAGATATTTCCTGAAAAAAGACTTGTGTGCTGTGTAGTTTGGAAACACTTTCTGGTTATGGACTTCTGGCTAGGTATTTTTTTTTGATTTAAATGGTTTTTGGCACAGTTCATTTGTCCTTCTGTTTCTGACCTTTGTCTGCCAAGGTGGTTTGTGTTCATCTCTTGATCCACTTCTACAGCCCTAGTGGCCTGCCTTTTTCCATCCTCAGACACATAATGGCAACATACAGAATAAAAACAGTGCTGGTTACAGAAAATACACTCTTAGGGAGTTAATATTTAATTACAGACAGGAAATCGGTAGTATTACAATCAAGTCTGTAAATGAATAAAAATGATGTGACAAACATAAAACAAACCTCCTCACTGTGTGGATTCATTCTTACGCATCTCTCAATGCTTTGAACTTCTTTTCCAGTAAATATACGCTAACTGCATCCAGTACAGTATAAACCCATGTCAAATACTCTTAATTTATGTGCTAAAATGTGATGCTAGGATTTAAAAAAGCTAAAATACAATACATCAATGGGACCAGATAACACTTACGTTGGAGCGCTTAAAAAGGTAATGATTCTATATACACAACCGGTTAAAAGTTTTAGAACACTTTGGTTTTTCCAATTTTTCTTCTTCTTCAGTTGGAATGCAGTGAATGACTTAACATGGTGAAAAGGTACGCAGTAAACTGCCAGAGGTTTACATTTAAAGTTTAGGTTAGTAAAAACTGAAAAAAAGAAAAGTTTCAGAATATTACAAATGGGCCTTCTGCAGGGAACAACTAATGGATTACAACCTACAGATGTCCTGCAGCAATTAAAGTAAATTAAGCCTTGTAAGTTGAAGCAAATGATTTCTATAGGTGTCCTAACTTCTGTTGATTACTTAGAAAACCTGTCTTAAAGCAGAGTTGGAACGGACTGTGTTACTACACCCTCTGAAGTACTTCTTGGAACATGTCACACTGTAGAAAGTTGTGATAGTGATAATGACAAGAAAACAGCAATTAACAAATGAGATGAGGCTGAGCATTATTACCCTTAGAAGTGTAGATGTTTCATTTAGAGAAACTGCATAAAAAAAAAATCAAAGTGTCAGTGAGTACAGTGTCCTACACAATCCAAAGGCAATTGGAAATTGGAAGAAACTGGCAGACCCAAAGTCACAACCCAAATAGAAGACAAGTTTCAGAGGGTCACCAACTTGCGTGACAGGCGTCTCAGAGCACAACAGCTTTAAGCTCAGTTTAACAGTGGTCAAAAAAGAGCAAGTCTCAGTTTTTACTGTGAAGAGTAGACTTTGTGCGGCAGGTTTGACAGGGTGAGTGGCAGTAAGGAAGCTATTCCTTAAAGGACAAAATAGGGCCTTGAAATACTGAATAATGACTACTGGAGACTGAAAGAAAGGCTTTGGCATAGCTGCTACACTGGGGGCCCATGGGAAAAATATTGAAGTGGTTCCCCGTATAATATTAAGGAAAACAAATATAAAATTTTCAAGAGAAACACTTTAATAAAACGTCAGACTATTCAGTTAAACGTAAAATTACTTTGAAATAATTTTTTGTCAAATATTGAATTTTTGTGTAAGAGGATGACACTGTAAGTACATTATTTTAGAAACATGAATAGGCCATTTAAAATAAATATACTGGGAAAATATTTGTAGGTTATTTATTTACATAATTGAATGGACATTTAATGCAAAGTAATTTAAATCTACTGCTGAATGGATTTTTTGTTGAGTGGGCATCTCAGTAGAAGTGCTTTATTGTTTTATATGCTACTTTCATTAATCTGTACGGTAATATTAATGATAGAAAGCATACATAGAGTTTATTAAAAAGTTACTGTAATATCACACAAACTAAAAAATCCTGTTTAACCATACCCTCATGTTAACATTCACAACTGATAACTTGAATATCACAACCAAAGCCAGAAATTTGTTCTTATAAATGGCAGTCATATAAGACAACTAATTATCACGTTAAATATGATTTCTTTTTGGCAAATTCTTGTCACTCACAGCACTTGGGTCCCAATCCAATTGGTTCGTCGCATGGTTGGGTGTGGCACCATGCAATCTGCGCATGCTCCCAACCTCTCTCTCTCTCTCAAAGAAGAAGAAGAAACTTCTTATATTTTTGTTTTTGGCTTTTTTTTCAGTAGAGAGATTTTCTAGGTCTCATTTATAACATAGCTGATCTCAGTCTCAGTTTACTGAAAGATCATTCAGCTGTTGCTACTGTTACATGTATTGTCAAAAACACAATATATGCAGTACAAACATCAGGCAAGCTTGAAGATGGTGCAGATACACACACAGAATTTATCTTACTGGGCAGCACAGTGGTAGGGCTACTGTCTCGATATAAGGAGAACAGGGTTCGTGTTCTGTGTTCTTCCTGCATGGAGTTTGAATGTTCTGCCCACTGTCCAAACACAAGCAGGTTATGAGAACTAATGCCGCTAATTTGGCCTTAGTGTGTGTTTGTGTTTGCCCTGCGGTGAACTGCCGTCCTGTCCGGGGTTTGTTCCTGCCTTGTGCCCTATGCTAGCTAGGATAGGCCCTTGCCCACCCTGCATCCGTGGACTGGGTTAGAAAATGACATGACAATTTATCTTACCTTTCATATACAGTTTCAATTACTGAAAGCAATATATACATACAAAACCTACCTATATACAGCAGAGAAAATAAGTATTGAATGCGTCGTTTTTCTTGTTAAATATATTTCTAATTGGGCTATTGACAAGAAATTTACACCAGATGTCGGTAGCAACCCAAAGTAATCCACACATAGAAAGAAATCAAAACAAACAATTCCATAAATTAAGTTATGTGTAACAAAGTGGAATGACACAGGGTATAAGAATTGAACACGCTTACTGAAATTTATTTAATACTTAGTAGAAAAGCCTTTGTTGGTAATGACAGCTTCAAGATTCCTCCTGTATGGAGAAACTAGTCGCAGGCATTGCTCAGGTGTGATTTTGGCCCATTCTTCCACACAAACTATCTTCAGACCTTGAAGGTTCCAGGTCTCTTCTATGAACTCTGATCTTTAGTTCTTTCCACAGATTTTCAATTGGGTTCAAGTCGAGTGATTGACTGGGCCATTCTAGTAGCTTTATTTTCTTTCTTTGAAACCAAATGAGAGTTTCCTTGGCTGTGTGTTTGGGATCTTTGTCCTACTGAAATGTCCACCCTCATTTCATCTTCAACATCCTGGTAGATGGCAGCAGATTCTTATCAAGAATGTCCCGGTACATTTCTCCATTCATCCTTCCTTCATCTATATGAAGTCTGCTAGTACCACACCATGATGTTCCTACCTCCAAACTTCACTGTTGGTATAATGTTTTTGGAGTGATGTGCAGTGCCATTTCTCCTCCAAATATGGTGTGTGCAATGACATCCAAAGAGTTCAATTTTGGTCTCATCTGACCAGACTATATTCTTCCAGTATTTCACTGGCTTGTCCAAATGTTGTGCAGCAAACTTTAAACGATCTTCAACATGCTTTTTCTTCAGCAGTGGAGTCTTGCACGGTGAGCGTGCATAGAGGCCATGGCGGTTGAGTGCATTACTTATTGTTTTCTTTGAAACAACTTGGACAACTCTTCCGATTATTCTTTTGACTCCTCTGTCAGATATTTTGTGAAATGATGATCTTTCCATTTCCAGATTATGGCCCCAACTGTGCTCACTGAAACATTCAGAAGTTTAGAAATACATCTGTAACCAATGCCATCAGTATGTTTTGCAAACATAAGGTTGCGAAGGTCTTGAGAGAGCTCTTTGCTTTTACCCATCATGAGATACTTCTTGTGTGACACCTTGGTAATGAGAAACCTTTTTATAGGCCATCAATTAGGACTAAACCACATGATATTCATTTGTACCGATAGGGGACAAAATTCTAAATCTTGTGCCAGTCGACTTGCTCCTGTTTTTACAGATTCTGTTAGAATGAACAGTTGACTGATGATGAAATTTTCATAGGACTCATCACAAATTATAATTTAACAGGTTAGACATTTTAGCTTTAATTGTATATAACTGTTAGTAAAAAATAAAATTAGATGCTGGACTTTATAAACAATACAAAAGGGTACTCATACCTTTACATCAGTGGCTTCATTGTGGAGAACGTCAGGTTACAACATACTAGCATGAGAAACCAAAACATCTCTTTTTTTTAAAAAAGGTTAATCAGATATTGTTTGTTGTTTTTGACACAATTAAAGTATTTTGGAGTATCATGGTATCTGGATCTAGATATGTCTGAAACCATTCTGGGACTCCTGCAATATTTATTTTTAATTGTAGATTTTTATTAAATTATTTTTTATGATATTTTTCCTTTTTTTATAGCATTTCTTCCGTGGCAAGGTAGATTTTAAAGAAAGGACTCTTTTTTGCTCAAGCAGTTTATGATAATATCTTAAGAATTTAATGTTTCAGGCTTTTCAATTCTTCAATTCTTGTTTTATTGCAGTAAGAAAATTTGCACAATCAATTGTCATCTAATTGTTGTTTCTAATTCAGTCTAGCATTTACAACCTTTGCCATTTTTGGCATGCATTTTTGTTTTTTTGGGATGGACAGACATTCTTGTTGGCCATGCAAGTAGCAATTCATTTTCTATAAATCTTTTTTTTGAAAGTAGAAACTGGTAAAAAACCTTCTTCCATATTCAGCTAATACTGGAATCAAGTCTGAAATAAAGGCAGCATATAGTGTTTATCTGCAATCAGCACTTTAGAATACAACTAAACACTCCACCTTACAATCAGATGCAAACCATAATACGCCAGTGTGAGGACTGCTTATACCCTTGCTGCAGAATTTAATATTAATATAAAAAAACTTTAATTTATGTTGTAACATATTTTACTTAGTTCTGCATCCTTTGAACTACAATATAACTTCATACATGAGTAAAACAAGGATACCTGCAAGTTTGTAATCCTAACATACTGTATGTGTTAGGCTTGTGACTTGAAATGGTCAACAGTTTCTATTCCTTTCATTATTCAGTGCCTTTTAAAACTCTAGAGTTGGTCTCTGCAGCAACCAGCAATATGTCCTTTT
Organism: Erpetoichthys calabaricus; assembly: GCF_900747795.2. NCBI lineage: Eukaryota > Metazoa > Chordata > Cladistia > Polypteriformes > Polypteridae > Erpetoichthys > Erpetoichthys calabaricus. The sequence continues at coordinate 170,236,346 of NC_041395.2, read as the reverse complement.
ATCACTGTTGTCACTCCAGACATAACTCCAGTTATTAGTGTTTCTCTGAGGGAGCTCACGGTTTGGCTACACTAACATCTACACTAAACTATTGAATTGTGACTCATGGCTGTGGAGTGTAACATTATTCAAAAAGTTATGTTAAGGTTATATTAACTTCCTTCCTTAATTACATTAATATTTAACACAGTGCCAGCAAATGTTCAGTCTGACCACATTTTAGCCTCAGCATGTACCTTGTTCAGTTATGTATTGCTTTGCAGTGCCATCTGTATTGTTATGAATAAGGTATGAAGCTTTTCAGCTCCAAATGGGACAGGTTAATGCTCCTTTATATCTGATAACATAGCTTTTAAATATTGTATTTAATTCCGTATCACCAATCTACAGTAACCTTTTAGAGTCATTCTTTATTCAACCTTTGGTTTCCTATGCTTTTTTGTGTGGCCTTTTCCTTGCTCTGATCAGTGATACCCAAGGTTACAAAAGAGCCATTCTCTCACTACAATATACTATAATATCTGCATGCAGATATTATACCAGGTATGTAAAAGGTCTGCTTATCAATTTTATATGGCTGTAGTGTCTGTACAATTACATATTTACCAGTTGTACAGTATTCTGTAAATGTTGTACACCTAAGTCTAAGAGTTTCTATCTCAGGTGAGGGAAGGTTTGAGGTTTTCTATTCACCAGCAAAATCCCAAACCATGAGGACACTAATTGGTGCATTGAAAAAATGTTTTTTTTTTGTTTTTCTTCATTTTAACATGTTTTAATGTACCAAGATCACAGTCTTTTAAAATGTAATTTATGCATTTATTTTTTTCCCCCACCCCAAGGGCAAAGATGTGACCTATGGCTTTGTGGACCAGAATTTACCATAGCTGACATCTCACTAGGAGCCACATTACACCGCCTCAAATTTCTGGGACTATCAAAGAAATACTGGGAGGATGGAAGCAGACCCAACTTGCAATCCTTCTTTGAACGTGTACAGAAACGGCATGCATTCCGGAAAGTGTTGGGAGACATCCATACCACACTTCTCTCTGCAGTTTTACCTAATGCATTTCGAATGGTAAAAAGAAAACCTCCATCATTTTTTGGAGCATCATTTTTAATGGGATCACTTGGTGGAATGGGCTACTTTGCCTATTGGTATTTAAAAAAGAAATACATGTAGTGAATAACTAAACCACTTTTCGGTGTTAATGTATTATTGTGCAATGTTTCAGCCACCTGTAATAATGTTTGAAAAAATGGAAAAAATAAAATGTTAAAAAAGTATCTTGAGAATAAATACATTCCATGACACTGAATAATCTACAGCACATAATTTAGAAGAAAAAAAAAAAAGTATTTTCTCTTTTACAGCTTTTAGCATTGTAAATAACAATCTTTTAATTTGACATCTTGTGATATGTTTGAACTACAAAACATACAAAAAGCTGAAATTAATTTAAAAAGTATTTTTTTGTTAAAATTAATGACCTTGATGGAAACAAAACAGTGTTAGTGGACCTCTAAGCAATTAAACCAGTAAAATGTTTAAAAATACAATCTCAAAAAATTGAACTGGATGTTATCTTCCTACCTGAGTATCTTTTCACAAAATCAGAAGGCATTGCACAAGCAATATGTCAGTCATGCAGTCTTGATTTTATGACTCCTAGCCCTACCCAATAAAAAACTCTAAAACATAAAAATTGAAAGCCTATAATAAATAAATATGCTTTATATTTTAGGTTCTAGTTTTAACTTTAGGGTTTTTTACAACTCCTGTTGTTCAAAAGATGCTATATCTGCCTGAACATTTTTCCATAAAACATGTAAAATGATAGTGAATCTGTCTTTGATGTGATGCACTTCAGAAGATAACAGAGTTTAGAAATTAAATGAAAGTATTTCAACTCTATATTTAAAATTTCCAGTCACTAAAATAAAGTATTCCAATTTCATATGTGTTAACATTCGCAGGACCGGCTATCTGAGGCTAACTGTGGAGTACACTAGAGAAGCAGTTTAGTTGTTGTTTCAAATGTGAAAGGTTAGGAATTGTCAAACAAAATCAACAAAATGTTACAGCCAAATGACTGTTTTCCCTGAATTTCTTGATTCGCAGTCACACAACGACTCTGTCTTCCAGTACATTACATTCGTTATTTTGTCATTAACATTCTACTACCTACACACTTTCTACTTAATCAAGTTGCTGCAGCAAAACTGTAATAAAACTAATGTTTAATGTAGAGTGGTGAAAATGTAAGATATCCAGTAAGCACGGGAAACTGAAATTCAGCTGTAAATGTCTAGCTTCCAACTAATCACCTGATTGAGAATCTGATAAATGGCCTTCACTAATTCATACTATTCAGATAAGCAACATACTAAAACATTCATGGCTATAGTTAAAATATATTATTCTGATTAATCTGCTTGGGAAACTTAAACTACTGTGAAGCACTAATAGTTCATCATGCAATTGCAACATAGTAGTAAACATGTAAAAAGTGGGCCTATGTCACAGGAAGAATTAGAGGAACATCAAAACCAGTGACGACAAGGAGATTCCATCCGATTTAGAAGATACTTATTTTTTTTTTTTTTAGTTGTATTTCTTTTACTTTGCTGCATTAGTCAGTAAAATATATAAAACCAAACAGAATTCCAAAAATAGAGGATGCTTTGTTTAATTTATTAAGACTCATAGAATAATAAAATGTCCCCATGGATACATAAAAGGTTAAACGTTTTTCTCCATTGCTGTTATAACTGTTTAACTAAACAAATTCCCTTTGGCCCAAGTTTAGAAAACTAAATAATAAATGACCCCTGTTTTAGATCATGTTGTAAACATAGCATACGATACTCGCATTTCAACCAGTGTGGGTAAGCCAGAGCACTGCTGATCAGCTATCTTCTTTAAGATTGCTGATTATGTAAAGCAGAAAGTTAAAGCAGGGTTTACTTCTCAGGATCAGAATTTTTAACATTATTTTCAGCTATATATTTGGAACCCACATACAGTAATGCTTCAGATAACATGTTTATTTTTATAACATGTACTCACTGAGCACACTCAGTTAAGCATTTTGAAATTTGACACTATATTGTTTCTGTGCCATAGCTGTGGAATAAAACATAGTGTTTAAAATTTAGCACTAATCTCTGCATTCCAAAAATTGACTACCTTTAAATACGACTCCTCCACTCTTTTCATTATTAATTGTTAAAACATAACGGTGCAAGAATTTCAGAAACATTCTTCTTTTGTTTATGTTCTAGTTATTAAAAATAGCAAGGCCTGTACACAAAAAGAAACAAAAAAAAGTGATGGAAACCATCAAGCAAGAAACAAACAAGATAAAAAAAAATGATGAGCATTATTTTTTGTAATATTTCATTGCCTAGAAATGCTAAAAAGCAGGAGAAATAGGGGTTCTCACACAAAGAGTGCTGCACCACATATCTGACAGGTGTTTATTTAATAATTTTGGTAACCATAGATTGACAGCCCACCAAACACGACTACAGAATATGCCAAAAGAAAATCCTTTTGCAGCCTGTAAACAGAAAAAGGCAAAGAATTTTCAATGTTTTGGTAAAGTGCTACAATATATTATGTATGATGTATTTTTTTATTTGTATTTTCTTATTTTTATATTATAAATTTGCATTTGTTTATTATGCTTTTTTAATGATGTTGGTTCACAAGCCTTAATTTGTTAAGTTGCCATCAATAAAATAATAATAATAGGATAGTGATTGTGATGCCTGTTATTCCACTTACAGCTATTAAAAAGGCAACACTGAGTTTATTTCGGGCTTTTATTATTAATGTCTGATTAAATAGTCTAGTGCACACAGCTTATTGACAGCTGGATGATACAAACACACAGAGTTTCTGGGTGAACAACATCCAAGAAAACTCACCTGAAATGTGTTTTTATGACACAAAATGCATCTAATCCATTTGTTCCAATTTTAAGCGTACGGTATTTCTATACACATTTGAAATATTAGGTAGGTCACATACAACTGCATTTGCCGTTAATTTGGATACCAATGTATTCCTCATCTTAAAAGGAAAACATTTCACAATATTACCGACACCTATTTTATTTTAAAATTAAATTTGTATGAACAGGCTTTTATTATACCAAAGACACTGTCAAAATATGCTTCCTGAAACAGTTAAGTCAATTCAGTTCAGTTTATTTTTTATATAATACACTTTACTGTGTGCAGGCTCCAGATGGCTTCCACAGATTTAAAAATATTAAACAGCAACATAGTGTAAGATTTACATACATAAACACATATCAAGTTAAATACACATTAACGACGATGGTTAAAACGTAAGCACAGTCAGTGCATAAAGAGAACTAGACAGCTGTCCTACCCCTAGCACAAATTCTTAGAAAACATACGGTTATATAAGTGTATATGGTCTTTAATGTATGTATTTTAATCATTTGGCAAAAAAAATGCAAAATGTGAACATTTTCCTGGACAGCAATGCACGGTAATTCCAATCACATGGCTGCTTCAGTTTCCAGACTCGTCAAAGTTCAACTCTTCTAACGATCACTTCAGTGATTTAACATTTTGCCTTTGTAAATATGAATTTTAATCTAGCAGCATCACAGGTCAGCCGTGGTGAGCTGTTTTGATAGTTCAAAGCACCATAGGCTTAACATTGAAGGCATTATTTTAGGAGCTCCGTTAGCTGCATGCAGTGGTGGTAGGCTAAGCTACAGAAGAGTTATTTTTTGTTTGAGTTTTTTTATTCTCAGTGTATGGTTTTTCCATTGCACCGAATGGTGCATTCAGTGCTGTGTGAGCCCATGTGCATATGGGTGCCACCTTACATGTACTTGACAGATACAGCCTCTGCTTGGCTTTGGGCTTGTTGAGCAACAGCGCTAACCTGAAGTGCTGCGTTTGCTCAGGTCTGTTGTGCATGCACTCGCAGACATTCTGTATTTGTTGTGAATTAAAACTAGTTTGGGTTTTATTTGTATTATAATCACTCATCACCCAAAAAACAATGGTGTAAAGTCAACACCCCTCTGGTAAATTTGTCCAGGTGCAGATTCATGCTAACACAAGATCCACCTTGAAAAAAAAAGTTGAAAACAGAGGAAAGGAGAACAAATCTCTTGAAAAGTAGACCACTTCAGTTCCCCTAAGTCCTTGAGTAGAAATGAAGTATGGTTCTTGAGACTTAGGCCTACAGGCTACATCCTCCTTCTGGATATTCTACTGCTTCCTACAAGACATGCTGAATTTCAAAACTGTACTAAATATATGAATATACCAAAGTAAGATGGTTTGGTATTGTGTCAGTGACCATTTTATTACATGGTTTCTAATTACTGTGATGTCTGACTTCATGTACAGCAACAGTACCACAGCAAGATACTGATAAGAAAGACAAAAGAAGAGTCAGTAACAGCTGGTAATGATGGCCATAGTCACACTGAAAATACGTGTAACAAACAGAACTAATCTGCAGCTCTAGTTTTAGACTCCACAAATTAAAATGCGGCAGTATGTTTTTGTCGTCTGCAGCAATCCTACCAGCTAATATAATTTCTCTCCCTTTACAAATTTAAAGAGATTTACTTTTCATCCCCAGCTTGACCCTGAATCGGAGTATGCGAATTTAAGGATGTAACATAGTTAGCGCTTACCCACTGTTTTAACTCACTGAAGTAGTCTATTAAAGATTCAGTAGGAGGAACAGCATTACATCTGATTGAAATATATGCATGAAACTGAATATTAGGATTTTAAACAGCATCTCCCAAAGGTAGCATGCAAATTGAAAGCAGTAATAGCCCCACTGCGGAGCGCCGAGGACTGTATCTGACTGCGGAATGTAATCATGGAATAGTATCATCACACTTCTGGATATACTGAAAATGCCTTAATAAATAAATATGGGCCAACACAGCAGGATTGCCGAGTGTCATTTTCAAATTTGTGTAATAACATAGTATAGGAAGAGATTCCAATGGTGCACTTCAATATACCTCTGGCGTTTTCTCCATCAGAATGTTGTTGACAATACGAGTAAACTCTGCTTCTGTGCGGTGACCTGGGTTAGGGTTAGGATGAGCTGCAGTTATTAAAGTAGGACTGAGGCGTCAGTGCTACTAATGCTTCAGGTACTTTCACAGAAGAAAATAAATAAATTGATGTAAAAGTTTGAATTTTGAGTGTACATCTTTTTTTTTTTAATAACATCTTTAGCACTAGCTAATATTAATGTATCATAAACTCTGCTGGTCAGAAAGGAAGTGTGGATGAGGTAAAAATTGGAGCCGCAAGTACAGTAGCTGTGTTTTTTATTTTCTTTTTGTCACAACTGGATCTCACAGATTAGATTCATTTTAGAAATTAAAGGTAGAATTTCCTCAGTTAAAAACAACTATGTTTGCTTTGTAAGCTTTTATTTAGTAGGCTGCTATGGCTCCCTGTAACCCTGAACTCCGGCTGGACTCCACTCCTTCTTTGCAAAGATCACAAAGATGGAATAAAATCTCTGCCTGAGTTCTGCAAAAGACAAATTAAAAAGTGTTTTAAATACACTGAGAATCTGTACAGAATACCTTGCTCTAAAGCAGGGGTTCTTAACCGGAGGTATACATACCCTTTGGGGGTATGGGAACCAAATGCTGGGGGTATGGGACTCGATCTCCAAGTACTGGTATTTGTTTTATTTAATGTATTAATTTATACTTGGGTAGTACGTGAATGGAACGCGATAGAATCTTCGAGAACATTCAACATTTCCTGCAAATGCTTGTATTTAATTTTACACGTGTGTATTTACTACAACTTTAAATTTTAAATTTAATAGGTCTTAATTTTAATATTTAAATTTAATAAATGTATATTTACTGAACAAGCGTGTATTTACTCGTTTATTGGCAATGTACGTATCTCGAAGACTCTAGAAGCACGTTTTGCATTGAATATAAAAGGCAGCGACTGCATGCCGCCATTCATTTTGGCAACTAATATAAGGAATGGTGATGATTATTTCAACAGCCAAGTAAAGGGGGTATGGGACCATATTGGACAATCCATTGGGGGTCTGGAGTCATCAAAAGGTTAAGAACCCCCGCTCTAAAGGAAATGTAATTGTGTTTGCACATTTATAAAGTATAGTGAGTTCGTGTTCAAGTCAGGGACGAGGCTTAATGATTTTCTTAAGTTTGAGTAAAATGAAATAAAAAATAAAAAGAACAACAAAGAACTTCAGATTCCAATTACACATTCAGACAGAAATCATTTCATATATAAATATATTTTTTTTAATTTTGTACAAGCAAGCTACATTAAGTTAAAAATCTGCAAGAATATCCCAAAAACTAATAAAAGTCTAACAGAAACCACCCCAATGGCAGAATCTCTAAATAGGCATTGGCACATTCTGTTTGTTTGCTTCTTATGTCCAGCATTCATTTGAACAGACAAAAGCAGAACATTAGTGTCCTTCTATGTTGCTATAACTCAGAGTTACTATTGCACATGTGAAAAGACTAGAGTGATGGATAATGGTCCACACATGATAAAAGTTCAACCTTATGTCAAGCATCAAAATGGCACCATTAAGCTTTTTGGTTTTTTTTTTAATTAAAGCGTCAATCAGCAACAATTTTCTAGGTGCTGCTATGCAGTTACAGTAAAGAAATTACCAGCCGTGTAGTTTGACTCAGCTATATGGACTCAATTAATAATTCCTATAAACAAAGAAAATCTGGCGGACAGGTCTAAGAATCATTAACAGCACCAGAATTGTGCATCAAGGTGGCAACGAGAAATCAAGTAAAGGATCAGAGTTAAAAGATGAGCACTCCAGGCAGCATCAGCCCCCAACACATTCACTCCTGAAAATCACCGAGTGGTTGTTCGGACAGTTTCTGGCCAAATGCAAACTATCTGCACCAGCTTTAGCATTTTCAGAAATTGTTTACCTGCTCCCAAAACAGTTAGGGAGCTACATTAAATTAAATAAAAACATGCTTAATGAAAACCTCTGATCTGGCAGGCACTGCATTCTGGTCACGCATTATGCTCAATAGGCAAAAGAATTAATAAGCAGGAGGAAAGGGTGAATGAAATGCTAAGGAATGTGAAAATGCTGCATATCAAGAAGTAGCTTATTAATAAAAAATATGTATATACAGTACATGCTATGCGTGTGCATATATAAAAATATTATATATAAACACACTGCTTGTTCAGGATAACCATAAAAAGGCTCTTTACCACTTTTTAGTTTGTAGGCCCCATCCTCAAAATGACTGGTTTTAAGAGCATATCCATTATATGCACACATATGTAGACCTAATGGCTAAAAGATAAAAAGCTACATCCTTTCTTAATATGCAAATTATTACACTTGTATAAAATCTGTTACGTTTAGCCATCTATGCATTCCAGGAGCAAATTCATGACAAGACACGTGAAACCAAAGCATTAAAAGAGAAGCCTGGAAATGAAGCAGACTTCTGAACACTTAGCAGATGTGGATGTAAAAAAAGTGCAAACATACCTGTCCACAAACATTTGTACTAGCATAATGAGTGAAATAATACTGCATAGATCATATTTCCAATAAATGAGACAATAAAAACTGATGTTCATTTATAACATAGTGTACTGTATATAATATAACATTCTGAAATCCAACGTATCCAGGTTAGGTTCATGAGGAAAACAGTTCCATGGTGCAACTGGGACAGCACCGAGCTGGACCCATAAAGTTTCTGGGGAAAATGTATGCAAAAAAAAAAAAAAAAAAATCAAACTTCTTATGGACTTCATAATTGTGTACATTATTCTTCATATTAGAATACATCCTAGAGTGCCTTTCTGGTTAATAGAAAGTTAATTCAGATTAGTTCTTTGAATTTTAGGAGGAATTCCTGGTGAAAACTGTGCTTGATACCACAGTTGATAAGTCACATACCATGCTAGAATTCCAAAAGCTGTACCAAACATTTTGTGTGAAATGGTATGAAAATACACAGAGGTGAAAAAGAACATACAAACCCAAATTAGAACTAAAACATTGAGTGCAATGTAAAAAACATTAATAAGGCTTTTGGCCCAGTCCACTGGCTTAGGGTTCATTTTTTTCAGATCAGACATGATGGCTGTCTCTTCCAATATAATTAATGCTGAATATGACAGTAGAAAGGAGTGACCAGAAATATCATATCCAAACCAGACCAGGCCATGCTTTTTACATTCTACCCTGGAGGCGTGTTCACTTTTGAGAATTTCCTTGGATTCCGATTCATAACAATTCCCAGTCACATCCTCAATATAGAAAAACAATGAAGTGCACAAATACCAGATCGTAGTTCCAACCACAAGTGAGCATAAACGCTGAAGGACAAGCTTTCGGTCTCGTTTCATATAATAGTGGGAAATTAATATAAAGGGCAGCAGCAAAATGAAAGTCCAGCCCCAGGCATACTTGACAAAGTATCTGGAAAGGAGAAAAATAAAACAGTTAGCAGACGCAAACATTTAGGTTGTTAAAACGCAAGTGCATTAGAGTACACTCTGCACATTCAGTGGGACACTCTAACCTTGCTGGCAGCAAACAGTTATAAAGACAATATACTCCTTTCAACTTAAATGAGAGGAGCACCCAGAATATTTGCCTTTCCTCTATTCCAAGACCTTCCTACATATCAAATAAATTGCACAGCTTCATGGTGTTCCCATTTTCTGTTTGTGAAACTTGTATGGTTCTAATAATGAGGCTGAATTTCAGGACTGGACTCTTTTGTATAACCTTGTAAAAATTCACAATTATAGAATTGAACTAGCTAACCCATGAATTGAACCAGCTAACCTAGAAAAGCAGCAAACACTGCCACTAACCAGGACTGAACAGGCTTTTCTAGTGACAGTTTCTGGTGCTCCCCTCTCCAGCTTACTTTCCTTTGATTTTGAGAAAAGAAAATCACCCCCTTCGAAATATTCCCATTTTTTTTGCTTAAATAAAAACACACAAACCGATATTTTTTCCAGCTTTACTTACTCAATACAATCTATAACATCACAGTGAAAGATATCACAGCTATAGTTCAGAAGAATTTTAAAAAATATCAAATAAGAAATACTGAGATTAATAAAGGATCAACCCCCCCAATACCCCAAAACCCAATCAGGTGTAAGTAACCACCATTTCCATTGCAGACCATGGTTACTGGCTTCCACCTGTGATCAACTGTAAGCAGTGTGGTTAGTGAAGCATAAAAACAGCTGTTCCTGGAGCATTCCCTTGCTTGGTAGTGCAACTGACAGCAAACATCTGACTATGAGAGGCAAGCCACTTTCAAAAGATCTCAGGGATAGAGTTGTGGACAGACATAAGGCAGGAGATGGATACAAAAAAAATCTCTAAGGCTTTATCAATCCCAAGGAGCACAGTAAAGTCCATAATAAAGAAGTAGCAAGTGTTTGGTACTACTAGGACCCTCCCTGGATCCGGCCATCTCTCCAAACTGGATGGAAGAGCAAGGAGGAAACTAGTAAGAGAGGCTACCAAGAGGCCAATGGCCACCTTGAAGGAGTTACAGGATTTTCTGGCAAAGAGTGGAGAGCATTCCCTTGCTTGGTAGTGCAACTGACAGCAAACAACTGACTAAGGGTGGCAAGCCACTTTCAAAAGATCTCAGGGATAGAGTTGTGGACATTATTCACTGATTGCACAATATAATTCGGTACGCTTTATTAATCTCCAAAGGGAATAATGGATCCACTATAGCTACAGTCTTCGTTTCTACCCAGGGAATAATTTCTTCTCATCTCATCTTCCCACCCACTTTTCCTGGTGAGGGTTTCAGTCAAATAATTTCTTCATTTAGTTACACATTTGCCGGTTTGTAATGACATTTCTCTTATCTGAACATTAAGTCTACTCAAAAGGACATATGACATAATTGGCATTGGAAATTGTCTAGGAAAATTTAAAAACTAATGCAGTTTGGCCATTAGCCACACAAAAGAATTTCTTTACTCAGGAATGTTCATAGACTTTTAAGCTTGACCGATTTTGAGAAACAACACTAAAACAAAACCAGTTTTATTTTTAGTATAAACCTCCTGAATGCAAATACGTTTGTTATAATGGCCCTAAAGCTTTTCTATGTCATGTATCCATCGTGTGCTTAGTGTGTCCTGCGATAGTAGTCTGTTGTATTGAGGAATGTGTGACAGTCAAACACAGCCAGATTTTATACTACATGCTGTGAAAAACATGAAATGAAACATCTGAACTTTAGAATGTTGTACACGAATATGAGGAATTTCTAAACGTGCTCTGCTGTACTTGTTGGTTGGATATTCTAGATTTGTGCTTATGGCTTGTTGTTATCAAGTTTACCCAATCAAATTTCATACAACATCATTGTTACGACAATAATGGTTTATTTATACATAATATATAAAAGACAACAGAGCACCACCAGACATGGTTCTATCAAGACCCACTACCATCCCAATAAATCTAGGATGGGGCCAGCATCTTCCCGGAGATACTTTAAGATAGATAGATAGATAGATAGATAGATAGATAGATAAGCAAGGTGAACGGCAATGTGTACTGTTAGAAAACAGCAAGCAAGATGGCTTAAGGATTTCTGTTCTCAGGATCTGCAAGTTTTTATTCCAACAACAAAAAAAAAATAAAACTAGAATTAGAAATCCAATATTCTGGTTTGCAGAAAATGCTATTTAAAGACACATTCCACTCATTGTGCCAGTTCTACAATGGATCAAAAAACTCTTCCTGGCTCTACTTTAACTTACTGAGGACAGTGAGCAAAATGGATTGGTTAGGATGATGAACACTCTTCAGCATTTTCTGTTTTTAAAGTACTTTTATTAAAATAGAAACTTTATGAAGCACACTACAAGTGAATATGGCACCAATGTAACTAATTAGCTTGGGTGTATGTGTGCTTTTTTTTGTTGCACTTATTGCCGTTTGGTTAATAAAAACACAAATAAATAAATAAATAAATAAATAAAAAAAGACCACAACAACTACAATTCCTGACTATAAATTTAAAAAGGCAGAAAATTCCCCATGTAATAAAAGTCACAGCAGCAGTAAATGGAGACATCAAACTCATATTTCTTACTAACATTTCAGACAGAAAGGTAGAACAAGTCAACTGAGTGAATGAGGAGTTTAAAAAGATTACCAAGAAGAAGAACAGGAATGAAAACCTGTAGGCACTGTGACCATGCAGAATTAGACCTGGGCCCCCACATTCTGGGGTGTCTACAGTGACTTATGTGTTGTGATTTTGGTAGGAAAGTGGGTTCACCAATTAACTTGTGTGACAGAAATAATTGCCAAAGTATTTACTTAAACTTCACCAAAAGGCTTAGTACACACTCTCTTTTCTCAATTATTTTTTGTCAACCTCCGGGTCAATTTTTTTTTTTTTTTTTAAAAACACACATTATATTAGATATTTATATTTTTGCTCTGATTTTGTGAAGTAAACTGTTTACTTATCTCTACAAATGAAGCGCTATTACCCATATAGCTCATAGGGAACAGCAGTTATGGTCACGTCATGAAAGTCAGAAGTAAAGACAACGTCAGCTAAGGGCAACAGTGGACAAAAGCGCAACCTTCTTGACCATTTAGCATGGGCACTGATTTGAGAGACAAGAAAGTATAGGCAAGTAACTTGAGATCATGCTGAATGACTATAAAAAGAGAAGCAGGAAGTTTCATCAGGAACAGTGCCTAGGCAGGGACAGTATGCCAGGGTTGAAGGAGTCACCCTTCTTGTTCTCAACAAGTGGATGATTACATTTGTTGCCAACACCAAATGAAGTCTACCGGCCAGAATGTAAGATTCCTCACTGCTACCTCTGTATGTGACAAGGTTTAGCTCAACAAATTCCTATGTTAAATGGCATATAATGCAAGCCAATTACTACTGATCACATTCACCCTGTGATAAAAGTACTTCTGTGAATAACAGTGGAAACTTGCAGGATGACACTGACCCCCAACCACATGGCATGTGAATGGTTTGAGGACAATTTGAAATCAGCCGTGCACTTTAAGAAAATTTAAGAAGTTACCCGAGACCATGTTTCCCCACCCCCCACCATCATCATCATCATCAGACCTCCTACTTGTCTTATGGAAGACTGGTGTTGCATCCCTACAATAAAGTTATAGACCCTTGCAGAATCTATGACAAGACATGCTTAAGGTGGTGTGGTCACTTATGGTGGCCCAACAGCCCATTAATATAGTGAATGTAGACCCCTTCTGTCACCTTTACATGTACATTTATACACATACACTCTTAATCAAGCTGCTCAGGGTTAATGTTGTTTTTTTAACAATTTTCTTACAACATTTTTTTTTATCTAAATTCTAGTTTTTTTTCATCACGTTGTGTTGCTTTGTTTAATCCACAATCAATATATTCAAGTACTTTATAGAAGTCTAACCCATGTTTACATATATTTCAGTATATGTGGTTAAGAGTGGGATAGCTTCGCCTAAACTCTGAAATGTTCATTTATTATGTGTAAAGAATTTCTTACTGGTTTCCATCTTCAATTAAAATTATCTTTATGTCCACCATCACCATGCAGATTTCTCAACTATACCTGGAAGAAATCGGAATAGCTCTGCCAATGCCAAAAAGCTTGGATTTCAATTTCTTTAAACACTTCCTGCTCGCTCGATATTATACCTGCTTGCTTTTTAAAAGAGGTATATGAAGAAACTGTGCATAGTGTTTTGTCTATTATAAACAGTTCTTTAACAACAAGTTCTGTTCCGTTTTGTTGTAAAATTGAATAATTCAAATACTGCTCTAAAAGATTAATCTTGACCATGCAGCTGTCAAATTCCATCCCCCTCTCTCTATATCCATTTCTTTCTAAAATACTTGGAAAAATTGATTTGTCTCAGTTGCAGCCCTTTCTAGCTCAAAATGATTGTTAAGTTTCAGTCTGGATCTGGAGACCATTTCACAGCACTGGATCTGCCCTATTGAGAGTGACAAATGATTATGTGCTGTGTTAATTCTGAGTTGATCATGAAATTCTTACTCATCAACTTGAACACTGGGTCGGCATTCAGCACACTAACCTTGAATGGTTCGTAGATTACCTTATACTCCACTCACAAATATATAGTTTTTATACATTACTAGTAAAAGGGAAGGTCTACAGGGCAGTAGTGAGACCAGCTATGTTACAGTATATGGGTTGAAGACGGTGGCACTGACCAGAAAGCAGGAGACAGAGCTGGAGGTAGCAGAGTTAAAGATGCTAAGATTTGCATTGGGTGTGACAAGGATGGACAGGATTAGAAATGAGTACATTAGAGGGTCAGCTGAAGTTGGATGGTTAGGAGACAAAGTTAGAGAGGCGAGATTGTGTTGGTTTGGACATGTGCAGAGGAGAGATGCTGGGTATATTGGGAGAAGGATGCTAAGGATAGAGCTGCCAGGGAAGAGGAAAAGAGGAAGGCCTAAGAGGAGGTTTATGGATGTGGTGAGAGAGGACATGCAGGTGATGGGTGTAACAGAACAAGATGCAGAGGACAGAAAGATATGGAAGAAGATGATCCACTGTGGCAACCCCTAATGGAAGCAGCCAAAAAGAAGAAAAAGATATATTACTTACTCCATGCAATTTGTAGTGGTAGCCAAGAAAAAAATTGAATCTCTGTTTTCATGCAGAATGGAGAGAAAGAATGACCTAACGTAAGTCAAGAGTGACTAGTGCTGTACAAGGGCAAATAATATGAAAAACGTCCATAGAAAAAAGTAAAAAAATCTCATGTTACTTGTTTCGCATAATCCACATTTCTGCTAACCAGCTGTTTTCTCAAAACATGCAAAACAATTGTTTTGCTGCTAAAATATTGTACTTGTAAAATATCAGTGCCTGTACAAAGAGAAAACCTAAAGGCTCATGGGATTGACTTTTTTGACCTGAAGATCTGCCTGTCCCGGACATTCGCTGTTTAGGAGCCCTGTTTTCAATTCAGAAAATTCTTCCCATGAATCTTTAGGTTTCTTGTTTAAGTACACGCTGATAATTCTGGAAGTAACTATTTAACAATATTTTAGCAAAAAGGCAATCCATTTGTACAATACGTTGTGAGTAAACCTCTGCATAAGAGACATGTGGATTATGCAAAATGAGTAACGTGTGATCCTCCCCCCCCCATTTTTCCATGAATGTTTTTCACATCACTTACAGATGTTCAGCACTATTCACTATTGACTTCAGTTACGTCATAAACTTGTTTTCATGCAGAATGCAGAGAAATGTGAGAAAAAAAAAAATTTTCTCAGCCACCACTATAAAGTATGTGGAATAAGTAAGATATGTTGGGTGGCATCAAACTTCAACTCAACAAATCAAAACACGGATAATCTTTTTTGGCCTTTCATCCTCTATTAACTGTATTAATAGCAATTCCAAACATCAGGTCTTTGTTAGAAACCCTGGTATCATTTATGACTCTGATTTCAAACTTGATACAACGAGAAAAATGTTGAGGTCAAAAGTAACTTCTTCAGCTTAGAAACTATTTAAGTTTAGTCATGGCACTATCTTTTAATAACCTGCAGAAGTGCAGTCATACTTTTGCTTCATTCCATTTTGTCTATTGTTGCCTCTCTACTGATAGTCTTCTCTGTCCAGACTACAACTACTGTAATTTAAAATGCTGCTGTCATAATCTTGACTGTCACTAAAAGAAGACATCACATTTCACTCATCCAGGCTCCTCTTCCTTGGCTCCTTATAAAGTACAGGGTGGATTTTAAGATTCCAAGCCTTACATCGGTCTGCTCCATCTCATCTTGCTGATCTCCTCTGTCCCAGCCCATCCACCAGGTCTCTCGGACCCTCTAATCAGTTATTACTGTCTGTTCCACAGACTCACGTGAAGCTGTAAGGCGATTGTGCCTTTGTTGTAGGGGTCCTCAGCTATGAAACAGCCTGCCTTTCTCAATAAGATCATTGATTATTTTAAATCACAATTAAAAATGTACTGATATTCACTTGCGTTTAGGTCACATTGACAATCTAGCCTTAACTTTGCAGTTTTAATTGTGTTGCTTTATTTTCAAAACATATATGTACTTTTACGGCAATTAACTGTCCATCATTGCTCTTAGCTGTGTGTTACTTTTGCCTTTCTTTTTTATCATTTAATTAAATGTATTTTAACTAATTTTAATTAGTTGTTGTTGATTTTATTCTTGTAAAGCACTTTGTCAACTTTTAGTTGTTTTAAAAGTGTTATATAAAAAAAATTGACTTAATGTTCACTCCAATAATTTGATAGTCTCCTGTCTTCTGTTTTAGTGCAGATTTTTTTTTCTTTAATTGAGAATTTAAATTCCACAATTACAGTGTACAAGTGAGGTATACAATATCTTGTCCAGTATTGGTTACAGCCCAGTACCTCAATGCTTGTGGGACAGCGTCTGGCTTCCTGTGACCTTGAAATGGATCCAGGAAATGGATGGATGTACGCTACTATTTTGACTGTTCCAAAGCCAATTGCTCTAAATGGAATAACAATCCATCACAGGTAAACTTATAAAAAATTCACATTACAACAAAATTTAAAGTAGAATGTTATTTCTAATGCATGGGATATTTTGACATGTTAAACCAGTATTCACATTTACAACATCATCCAGTTAGGTTAAGATTATTAAATAAAGCCTAAAGAAGTGGACCACCGCTAGAAAGGCAATGGGAAGTACTGACATGGACAAGGATGAACATCACTCAAATGAAGTACTGTAATCTAAAAAGGTGCTGTGCAGAGGCACAAATGGAGAAACCCGATTTAAACGAGGTCTGGCAGCCCTGCCGTTAGCACCTATCTCAGGAGAACAGCGCGACTCCATTAGCATTACAATGCAATCCTTCGGATTCACTGTGCCTTATAAGGACCTGTCCTTTGGATACACACTAGAGGACGCATCTATTTATACCTGCAGCCCTGCGAATGCCCTGTCCCAAACAGACAATGCCTATTTTCACAGCCGTCGGCCTGACGCTCAGATTGTAATTATTTGATCTTTTTCATGGTCAGAAGTCCAGATTATTTTTATGGTAACCGTTTGCCCATCTTCCACCCCGCTTGCTGAAAGATCAAAATCAAGTGCTGAAGACTTAACATGCATTTCGAAATCTACATGCCCCATCTTACTGATTTATACACAAAGCAGATGAACTGAATGGGAACTATGAAGTGCTCAAATAAACCCATGGAATCACGACAGGCCACGCCGCTTGTTGTACTCACACATTGAAAATGTTCTTCTTGTTGTTAAAATAGGAATCGGGAAGGATTTGCATCTCCTTTGTAAATGACCCTACAGTCGTGACGAAAATAAAAAACCAATGCATGTTTTTCCGAAGCATTCTGTTGTTCCAAAGATCTTCAGCTGCCAACACGCATTGCTCCAACGCCGCCATTCTGTCTATTTGCCTAATTTCCACGCACACCATTGGCTCCTGGCCGGCAACACAAGGTCTTAGAGCCAATCAAGAACAAACATTTCTTCACGTGATATCGGTTGTCAGGATATACATTATGGTGTCAAGAAGCGTCATTAGGAAGTAGCGCTGTACGGATTCCTTTGAGGAGGTTGTCCTTGGCCCGCGAACAGTGCGATCTCTGCCGATGTCATCGAGTAAGACAAAAGCAGGCCAGCTATGGTATGGTGCCACTTAGCGGCGCTTTAAGTGACATGCTGAAGAAAACCGAATAACTGGAATGTGTAGCTGAAATGAATGACGTGTGTCCTTGTGTTCATATTAACCTAGTTATAATACACTTCTTATTGAAGTTAAACAGAAATCGTATGTTGGAATGATACAGCGAAATTTACTACCATCCCTCTAATTTTGGGTATGCGGAAAAAAACCTTCCATACTAAATCCTGGAATGGAAAGCAAATGCTAATAAATGTATAAAAATAAACGTTAACATTATTCAAAGTTATTGTCTGTTTTTACCTACATTTTATTACTCTTTAATTTAATATTGTTTTTTTTTTTTGTATCAGTATGCTGCTGCTGGAGTATGTGAATTTCCATCCATCCATCCATTTTCCAACCCGCTGAATCCGAACACAGGGTCACGGGGGTCTGCTGGAGCCAATCCCAGCCAACACAGGGCACAAGGCAGGGAACCAATCCTGGGCAGGGTGCCAATCCACTGCAGGACACACACAAACACACCCACACACCAAGCACACACTAGGACCAATTTAGAATCACCAATCCACCTAACCTGCATGTCTTTGGACTGTGGGAGGAAACCGGAGCGCCCGGAGGAAACCCACGCAGACACGGGGAGAACATGCAAACTCCACGCAGGGAGGAAGCGAACCCAGGTCCCCAGATCTCCCAATTGCGAGGCAGCAGCGCTACCCACTGCGCCACCCTGCAGCCCATGTGAATTTCCCCTTGGGGTTAATAAAGTATCTATCTATCTATCTATCTATCTATGCAAGGCTACTATACGTGATCATCTCGAAAGACATTTTAAAGACCCGCGAAACCAAGGATACTCGCCATGGTGCGTCTCGTGAAAACATGAGACTTGGTGCCAAGAGATTGTCGCGGGGCCGTAGCAAAAAGGACAGCGGCTGTACAGGCTTTAAAAAGATCGAAGGGCAGACCCCGCCCCCGAACGCGAGCAGCATTATACATCCTGCAAGAAAGAATTCAACCACGCCCGGGGCCAGAAATAAAAGACAGGTATTGCTCTTACAACGTCACGCGAGACCAGGCAGTGAGCCATCATTTAAAACAAGTCAACAGACCTCTAAGCTAGCAGTTGTTGGATTGCTTTTGGCAGGCAAGCATCATGTGCTCCGAGCTCTTAAAACAACGACATGCTACAGGCAGAAAAGGCAGCTAAGCAAGCAGCAAAAAGACAGCAAATGATCCAAAGGCATATCCTTAGCGTACATTCAGCCGCAACACCCTTCACAACACGAGCAGTATTATACGTCTGGAAAGAAAGAGATGTAACCACGCGCAGGGCAGGAAATAAAGAAACAAGTATTGTTTTTACAAAAGTTTTTAAAGTAAAAGTGAAAATAATGCATATGTAACAATTCCCAAAACAATAACAATCTCTTTAAATTGTAGATTGCCTGCCTAAGGTAAAGTCATCCCTGATGAATGGGGATATGGGAATGAGGGGTCCTTTCATCACATTAGCGCTATTTCAGATATTGAATGGCAAAATGGGGGAGGCAGCTTGATGAATGAGGTCTCCAGGACTTAAAACAAATCCAAATCATATTATGTGATATCATCTAATGTGAAATTCTACTCCGTACTTCTAGAATTTTTATTTTATACTGTATTGAGGATTTATTCTGTTCTATGTATTGTACTGTATTGTATTGACCCCCTTCTTTTTGACACCCACTGCACGCCCAACCTACCTGGAAAGGGGTCTCTCTTTGAACTGCTTTTCCCTAGGTTTTCCCTAGGTTTCTTCCATTTTTTTTTTGGGAGTTTTTTCTGGTCTTCTTAGAGGGTCAAGGCTGGGGGGCTGTCAAGAGGCAGGACCTGTTAAAGCCCATTGCGGCACTTCTTGTGTGATTTTGGGCTATACAAAAAATAAATTGTATTGTATATCCGGTAAACCAAACACGGGGGTTGGCAAGCGAAGCGAGCAGGGGGCGGAGCCCTCTAGTATATATGTATATATATATATATATATATATATATATATATATATTCATAGCATTCGTAGTCTGAATCACGATATATACAGTATATATATATATATATATATATATATCCTCTTTAATAAAATCCCTGTGTGCGTCCATGTGTCCGTGTGTGTGTGTGTCTGCTGGTGAAGTGCACATGCGCGGGGCACGGTGTGCTGCTTCAAAGGCCGCCTGACCCGTCACACAAGACAGAGAGGGCGGGACCTATAAAATATCGCGCGGCCAATCCATTTGGATTTCGGTAAATAAGGTAAGACCTAAAACATAACGCACAAAAAATCCAATCGGGTACTGAGACGCGGAGACCAGTTTCCCCAAAGAGGCGGGATTTCTGTCTGTTGTTCACTCTGAGGATGTCAGATTTGCAATTAACAAACTTGGCCCGGTAAAGTGTAAAGTATTTTCCTAAATATACGAATTTTCATAATATTACAATAGGATGACTTTTAAAAGTAGATTTATTTTCGCGGACATAAAATCCGTTGCTGGGGAGACGCCATACATACAATAATTAGCTGCACACCAGCACAGATTAAAATACTTGCTGGAGAGACGTATTACTGTGAGAGAAAATTAATGGCACACAGTACAGTGTTGCATATTACAGCCACATACAAGCCAGTATTACTGTAACAGAGCCAGTACTGTATTACTGTAACAGAAAATAGACGGTCCTTTGCCATTTAATATAGACTGTTCCTACTAATGTTTATGCACTACTATTCTAGCGCCCGTTATTGTAACGGGCTTAATGTCTAGTATATATATATAAAACAAAGGAACACTGTGAAAACACAGCAGATCTCAATGGGAAAAAGAAACATGCTGGATAACTGTACTGATATGGCCTGGGTAATGTGTTGGGATCAAAAGGACGCCACATCGTTTGAGGGAAATAAAAATTATCAACCTACAGAGGGCTGAATTCAAAGACACCCTGAAAATCAAAGTGAAAAAATGATGCAGCAGACTAGTCCGTTTTGCCGAAATTTCATTGCAGCAACTTCTAATCGTACTCAGTAATTTGCATGGCCTCCACATATTTGTATGCATGCCTGACAACGTTGCCGCATGCTCCTAATGAGACGATGGATGGTGTCCTAGAGGATCACCACCCAGATCTGGACCAGGGTATCACTGAGCTCCTGGACAGTGTGAGGTGCAACCTGGCGGCATTGGATGGACTGAAACATAATGTCCCAGAGGTGTTCTATTGGATTTAGGTCAGGCAAGCGTGGGGGCCAGTCAATGGTATCAATTCCTTCATCCTCCAGTAACTGCCTGCATACTCTCACCACATGAGGCTGAGCATTGTTGTGCACCAGGAGGATCCCAGGAACCACTGCAACAGCATAGGGTCTGACAATGAGTCCAAAGATTTCATCCTGATACCTAAAGGCAGTCAAGATGCCATTGTCTAACCTGTAGAGGTCTGTGCGTCCCTCCATGGATATGCCTCCCCAGACCTTCACTGACCCTGTATCAAACCGGTCATGCTGTACGATGTTACAGGCAGCATAATATTCTCCACGGTTCCTCCAGACCCTTTTACATCTGTCACATGTGCTCAGGGTGTACCAGCGCTCATCTGTGAAAAGCACAGGGCGCCAGTGGTGGACCTGCCAATTCTGTTATTCTATGGCAAATGCCAATCGAGCTCCACAGTGTCGAGCAGTGAGCACAGGGCCCACTAGAGTACGTCGGGCCCTCAGGCCACCCTCATGAAGTCTGTTTCTGATTGTTTGGTCAGAGACATTCATACCAATGGCCTGCTGGAGGTCGTTTTGTAGGGATTTGGCAGTGCTCATCCAGTTCCTTCTTGCCCAAAGCAGCAGATACCGGTTCTGCTGATGGGTTAAGGACCTTCTATGGCCCTGTCCAGCTCTCCTAGAGTAACAGCCTATCTCCCGGAATCTCCTCCATGCCCCTGAGACTGTGCTGGGAGACACAGAAAACCTTCTGGCAATGGCACATATTGATGTGCCATCCTGGAGAAGTTCTCTGTAGACTCTCTGTAGGGTCCAGGTATCGCCTCATGCTACCAGTAGTGACACTGACCATAGCCAAATGCAAAACTAGTGAAAAAAAAGCCAGAAAAGATGAGGAGGGAAAAATGTCAGTGGCCTCCACCTGTTAAACCATTCCTGTTTTGGAGGTCATCTCATTGTTGCCCCTCTAGTGCTCTTATTGTTAATTTCATTAACACCAAAGCAGCTGAAACTGATTAACAACCCCCTCTGCTACTTAACTGACCAGATCAAAATCCCAGAAATTTCATTGACTTGATGCTATACTCTGATTAAAAATGTCCCTTTCATTTTTTTGAGCAGTATATATATTTATATATATATATATTGTGGCACCCGGCGGGGTTTGTCGCCCGGCTGGGATGCCCAGGAGGAGCGGAGGAGGGCTTGTGCCTCCTCCAGGACATGAGGGGGCATCCTCCCTGGTAGCCTTGGGGACCACGGGTACAGAGCTTTGAAGCTCTACCCTGTAGGGGCGCATGGTCACCGCCAGGGGGCGCCCTGATGCCTTGGGAGCCCTGGACCTCAGTACTTCCGCCACACCCGGAAGTGCTGGGGGGAAGAGGATTGGGGACACCCGGAGGACTTCCGGATGTACCGTCAGAGCTTCCGCCACACAGGGGTGTGGCTACGGAGCCCCTCAGGATGCACCTGGAGGCCTTCCGGGGTGAATAAAAGGGGCCGCCTCCCTCCAGTCATGGGCAAGAGTCGGGTGGAAGTGGACCAAGCTTGGTGGAGAGGAGTGGAGGCGGACCAGAGACTGAGAGAAGGCATTGTGCGTGTGGCCAAGGACTTGAGGGGTGATTGGTGCTGCGGCATTGGGTTTGTGCTCACGATAAGTGTAAATAGTAGTTGTGAATAAACGTGTGTGGTTTAAACATCATGTCTATCTGTCTGTGTCTGGGCTGTTCCTCACTATATATATATATATATATATATATATATATATATATATATATATATATATATATATATATATATACACACTAGGGGATTTGGCCACCTGCTCGCTTTGTTCGCCAAACCCTGGGCCTGCGCTACACGCTAGCCTCTTTGCGGTTCTGCCGCTCGTGTATGGAGATGCGAATGTACAATTTAAACAGATTGTTATTTTCATGGGAATTGTTACATATGCATAATAGAACTAACTATTTTAATTAACCATATTAAAAAATACTAAAACGTAATAATTTGAAAGTAAATTACTGTATGTTTCATGTTGCGTTAAAGTTATTCATTGAGTAATACGATTTTGTTCTGTTTGGCTTTGAAATTAACATGCAAATACTTTTTAAACATACACTTTTACTGTAAAACTTCAGTAAAAACAATTTTTTGAATTAAATTTTCATCAATATCGCATTGAATTTTGATTATGTGTTTCGACTTTCATCGTGACAATGCAACGTATAACTGCCCGTGAGAAATTTCTTTCTCTCTATTAAATAAAACGACTTTTTCGAATGTTTGGCTCTGAGATTTGTTAATTGTCTTTGCAAAAGCTATTCTAAAGGGAAACTGTTAACATTTTAATACGAATGGCATATCAACATCTCCTTTGTTGTCTAATGTTATCCCCTGAAGATGTACTACATTACCTTTTTTGGATAAATCCTTCTTTCTACAGTAATTCGTGCGGTGGAAGACCAGATAGTGTTAACGGTTGTAGATATTCTTCATGATATTGTAAGTTAATGTTTTCATGTCCCGCATGATCACCACCAACTGTTTCAGTATGGTAGATATGCATTTAACCAATTTGCCGTGTAACCGATCAACATTTTTGGCATTAATTTGATCGCTTGTGTACTCATTTCTTCTGTTGATAAACCTTTGGGATGAAATTCTTCAATAAGATTTGGACATAATAAGTCTTCTTTTGTGAGGAAAATGTTAAAATTTATAAGAGCTGAGAGAACAGGATCTGTCTCTGACAAAAGCATTCACACGAACGAGAGGTGAGAGTACCATGTGCATGGTTGAGTATGGTTGAGAGGAGGGCATGACTTGAAAAAATCTCATGGCCAAAGTCTCACGGGACTTGAAAAAATCTCTTCAAGAAAGTCTCGTCTCATTTCAGGATTTTTTTTATATAATAGAGAGATGTATACATGTATAAAGTAGACTGTTTAGTGAGTTTGTGCAGTAATAACTGCCTTTCTATGAATGTCATAAAGACTACAGAAATGATATTGGACTTTAGGAGGTTGAAACGAGTTTCTTTACCTCTTACATTTTGCAACATGCTGTAATCAGCGCATGGTTCCAACCTTACAGTTCTGGAAGTGGAGTTGGTGACTGTATGTAGTATTTAAAGAACTCACATTAATAACAAGTTAAGTAGGAATAAAAATACAAGAATTTCCATTTGTTAGGGCAATCAGCGGTTATTTCTCCTCCATAAACTTAGAATATTCAGTGAGGAAAGGGACTGGCTGCTGTTCTTTTATCACAGCATGCTTCAGTCTCGTCACATTTCATCTGCATTTTCTGGTTTGGTACTTTGACATATCACAATTTATTATTATTTACTCATTCGGCTGTTGCCTTTATCCAAGGTAACGTACATTTACAATACAATTTTTTACTTTTGTTTTGTTTCTCTATTTGGAGCACATGCAGGTGAAGTGACTTGCTCATGGTCACACGATGTCAGTAGCAGGATCTGAAGCCCAAAGCCTTATCCACTTAACCACACTGCCAATTTTAAAAGGCTTCCACAGCCCAAAGAGGCAACGTGGGTCCCCTGTCCCATGGGCTCACCACCTATGGGAGGGGCCAAGGAGATCGGGTGCAGTGTGAGTTGGGTGGTGGCTGAAGGTGGGGACCTTGGCAGTCTGATCCTCGGCTACAGAAGCTGGCTCTTGGGATGTGGAATGCCACCTCTCTGAAGGGGAAGGAGCCTGAGCTAGTACGCGAGGTTGAGAGGTTCTGGCTAGATATAGTTGGGCTCACCTTGATGCACAGCTTGGACTCTGGAACCAATCTCCTTGAGAGGGGCTGGACTCTATATCACTCTGGAGTTGCCCCCGGTGAGAGGCGCAGAGCGGGTGTGGGCATACTTACTGCCCCCCGACTTGGAGCCTGTACATTGGGGTTTACCCCGGTGGACGAGAGGGTAGCCTCCCTCCGCCTTTGGGTGGGGGGACGGGTCCTAACTGTTGTTTGTGCTTATGCACCAAACAGCAGTTTGGAGTACCCACCCTATTTGGAGTCCCTGGAGGGGGTGCTAGAGGGCATACCTTCTGGGGACTCCCTCGTACTGCTGGGAGACTTCAATGCTCACGTGGGCAATGACAGTGAGACCTGGAAGGGTGTGATTGGGAGGAATGGCCCCCCCGATCTAAACCCGACTGGTGTTTTGTTATTGGACTTCTGTGCTCATCACGGATTGTCTATAACAGACACCATGTTCAAGCATAGGGGTGTTCATATGTGCACTTGGCACCAGGACACCCTAGGCCTCAGTTTGATGATCGACTTTGTGGATGTGTCGTCAGACTTGCGGCCACATGTCTTGGACACTCGGGTGAAGAGAGGGGCGGAGCTGTCAACTAATCACCACCTGGTGGTGAGTTGGCTTTGATGGTCGGGGAGGATGCCGGTCAGGCCTGGTAGGCCCAAACGTGTTGTGAGGGTCTGCTGGGAACGTCTGGCAGAGTTCCCTGTCAGAAGTAGCTTCAACTCCCACCTCCGGCAGAACTTTGACCATGTCCCGAGGTAGGTGGGGGACATTGAGTCCGAATGGGCCATGTTCCGTGTCTCTATTGTTGAGGCGGCTGACCAGAGCTGTGGCCGTAAGGTGGTCGGTGCCTGTCGTGGTGGCAATCCCCGAACCCATTGATAGACACCGGCGGTGAGGGATGCTGTCAAGCTGAAGAAGTAGTCCTACTGGTCCCTGTTGTCCTGTGCAACTCTGAAGGCAGCTAATAGGTACCGGCAGGCCAAGCGGAATGCGGCTTCGGTGGTTGCTGAGGCAAAAACTCATGGGAGGAGTTTGGGGAGGCCATGGAGAACGACTTTCAGACGGATGGATGAGATACGCCCGGAGTTCCTCAAGGCTCTGGATGTTGTAGGACATCGGGGACAGTGCCTCTGGATTGGCAGACCGGGGTGGTGGTCCCCCTATTTAAGAAGGGGGACCGGAGGGTGTGTTCCAACTACAGAGGGATCACACTCCTCAGCCTCCCTAGAAAAGTCTATTCGGGGGTTCTGGAGAGGAGGGTCCGTTGGGTAGTCGAACCTCGGATTCAGGAAGAACAGTGTGGTTTTCGTCCTGGTCGCGTAGCAGTGGACCAGCTCTACACCCTTAGCAGAGTCCTGGACGGTGCATGGGAGTTTGTCCAACCAGTCTACATGTGTTTTGTGGACTTGGAAAAGGCACTCGACTGTGTCCCTAGGGAAATCCTGTGGAGGTGCTCCGGGAGTATGGGGGACCGGACCCCCTGATAAGGGCTGTTCGGTCCCTGTACAACAGGTGTCAGAGCTTGGTCCGCATAACTTTTATGGACAGAATTTCTAGTAGCAGCCAGGGTGTTGAGGGGGTCCGGTTTGGTGGACTCAGGATTGGGTCACTGCTTTTTGCAGATGATGTTGTCGTGTTTGCTTCATCAGGCCGTGATCTTCAGCTCTCTCTGGATCGGTTCGCAGCTGAGTGTGAAGCGGCTGGGATGGGAATCAGCACTTCCAAATCCGAGACCATTGTCCTCAGCCGGAAAAGGGTGGAGTGTCCTCTCAGGGATGGGAGCGAGATCCTGCCCCAAGTGGAGGAGTTCAAGTATCTCAGGGTCTTGTTCACGAGTGAGGGAAGAATGGAGCATGAGATCAACAGGCAGATCGGTGCGGCGTCCCCAGTGATGCGGGATCTGCATCGGTTTGTCGTGGTGAAAAAGGAGCTGAGCCGTAAGGCAAAGCTCTCAATTACCCAGTTGATATATGTTTCTACCCTCACCTATGGTCATGAGCTATGGGTAGTGACTGAAAGAACGAGATTGCGAATACAAGCGGCTGAAATGAGTGTCCTCCGCAGGGTGTCTGGGCTCTCCCTTAAAGATAGGGTGAGAAGCTCAGTCATCCGGGAGGGGCTCAGAATAGCGCTGCTGCTCCTCCGCATCGAGAGGAGTCAGATGAGGTGGCTCGGGCATCTGATCAGGATGCCTCCTGGACGCCTCCCTGGTGAGGTGTTCCGGGCACATCCAACCAGGAGGAGGCCCCGGAGAAGACCCAGGACACGCTGGAGGGACTATGTCTCCCGGCTGGCCTGGGAACGCCTCGGGTTTCTCCTGGAAGGGCTGGAAGAAGTGGCCGGGGAGAGGGAAGTCTGGGCATCTCTGCTCAAGCTGCTGCCCCCGCGACCCGACCTCGGATAAGCGGAAGAGGATGGATGGATGGATGGATTCCTCCCTCTACAAATGGGGACTCAAGATTGGAAATGACTCACTCTGTCATAAACATGCTATTGATGAATCATTCTGACCCTGCAGTAATAATATGTTGTGACTTCAAAGTCCTTCTAAAGTTCATGTGACACAAGAATAATAAAATGTATAAATATGAAAGAGGCAGCAGACATCCTCTGTATAGCATGAATTAACCTAGATATTGCAAACAAGTACATCATTTGTGAATGTGTACGGAAATAGATGGTGCATCAAAGATCTCATTAAGGAGCACCTAAATTAATGAGGCATATCCAAACTGACAGTCATCTAGTCCTTAGGTTTCAAATGACAAACAGCACACTTTTTCTTGTTAGTAATTAGTCAACATTAAACAAACCATCAAAGATTATTTTTAATAAAGATCAATTATGTTACATGCCAATCTTTCCAGTAGTGTGCTCCCCTGCAAATTCACCCAAATTTCAGACTTTATGAATCTCTGTGAAAGCAATGTGCTAAAAGTATTATTAAAAAAAGAGTTTAAATTAGCACCGTGCAGATTTCAAATGGTAAATCGCCAATAGTTTTGGAAGCATTAGGTGAACTGATGAAAATAAGCATTGTTGAGCTTGGCAGAATGGCCCATTCTTGCCAAAACTCTCCTTATCTCCTTACAAGTGATAGAAAGCAAACCAGACACAGCATCATTAACTTAACATTCTCAAACCCATCTAATACATTTCAGGTTGTGGGGAGCTGGAGCCTACACCAGTAGCACATGACACAAGACAGGACACAGCCTTGAATGGAACACCAGTCCATTTTGGAGTCTACTTCTGCCAAAGGTCAATTTTCGAATCACCAAATGATCAATGGCTGCATGTTTTTGGAGATTTAGGAATACACCCACACTACCTGGAGGTGATGTGGGCTGAATGTGCAAACTTCACAATGTCAACATCTGCGTAAAAGACTAACACCCAAGATGCTAGATCTGTGAGTCTGAAGTGTTCCCTGCTGTGCCACTCTAGCCAGCACTTTGTTCAATTCAACTCTATTCAATTCAGTTCAATTTTTATTGTACCAAGAGGGAAATCTGGTTTGTTAGCAGGTTTTAAAAAGAGACATCAATGTGTCATTAAAAACACATCAGCAAAGAACACAGCCATCAAAACATAAACAAATGCAAATGCAAGTGCAAATAAATAAAATACAGCAGTGAGCATATACTTATGATGAAACATTAGATCAGACATATTAGACATAACAATTAAACCAACATTGAGACTTGACTGATGATTGATGTAAATGCTAACTGTTCATCCTGATTTAAGCCTGTGGAGGTTTATTAAAATTGAACTTATTTCGAAGATTAATAGCAGTTGGAATGAAAGAACCGATGGCTTTTTATCCTTTTAACCTTGAACCTCTGACCTGTTGGTAACAGCTGGAATTGGAAGCGTAGCGGGTGAGTCCAGTCGGGCAGAATACACTCTGCTTTCTGTAATGCTTGCTTGATTTTGCTGTTGAGATCTTGTTATTTTTTTTTGTTTGTTTTGTTTTTTTCTCCATTTTACATTTTGGTTTATTCTGCTTTTGTTGCTGATGTTAAGATTTCAAACAAGGCCAGTAGAACATAAGTAAAGACAGGTTTATGTGTGCGGTGGGCTGGCGCCCTGCCCAGGGTTTGTTCCTGCCTTGCACCCTGTGCTGGCTGGGATTGACTCCAGCAGACCCCCGTGACCCTGTGTTAGGATATAGCGGGTTGGAAAATGACTGACTGACTGACAGATTCATGTTTATGGTAGTTGATCGGAATTAAAACAAAATACTGGGATAACCTCTCTAGAATGTAAAAAGAAAAAAAAAGTGGCTTTATTTGTGATATAATTTGTAACCATGAAGGAGTCTCATGGACTGAGATCGCAGTGCATCAACCACTGTGATCGCCAAGAATTTAACCTCATTACTCTGAGGCTCCGCTATCTCTGGCTAAGATTTGAATTCTTTTAATACATTTAATCTATAAGAAATGAATGAAATGTGTGCATATTTTGGACAGTTATGTCGCATAAAATAGACCTGTTCACTACTAAATACTTAAATACAGAAGTATGCAAGAAGCCAAGAGCTGGTGTTCCAAAGCATGCTAAAACTAAGCGCTGTTCCTAATACTTCCACTAGATGGCAACCAAGATCAGTCCACTTTCTGTTTATCTCATTTATTAATGTAGTACAGTACTAGGGTGTTGTACCATGTTATCCATTATGAATGTAGTGAGAAGTCAAGAAAAATTACACCTTTTATTGGTTAACTAAAAAGATTACAATATGCAAGCTTTCGATGCAACTCAGGCCCCTTCTTCAGGCAAGATGTACCTGAGTTGCATTGAAAGCTTGCATATTGTAATCTTTTTAGTTAGCCAATAAAAGGTCTCATTTATTAAGAAAACAAGCTCCAAAATTATCATTTTTGTCTTATTAAAGATGAGCCAATCCTACATATCACCACTTGTGTATTTCTTCTTGTACACCTGGCAAGTATTTGTAATGGAAGAATTACCTTGAGCATGGCATTCGCATTTTGCTATTACAGAGTAATTCACTCTAGTTATCATAAAGGGGTAAAAGAAGACTTGGGTAATCCCCCTATCTTTTTACTGAACCCACTTAACATATTTTAGAGTCTGAGCCCATTCCTGAAGTGTCTGGCTCAAGAAAGTCTACTTCTGATCTGTTAGTGAGTGAGGCCGTGCCTTGGTAGAACAGCTGGATATTATAAAATATACAGGCATTGTGTGTAAATATATATGTATTATATACAGTACGCTGGATATATTCTGGGTCATGAGATGCCAGAGGCTGTCTGAGCAACAGTGGGCACAAGATAGCACACACACACTCCAGGCCTATCTGGAGTTGCCTACTAAACTAACTGCTTTTATATTTGTATTTGGAGCTAACCTCTTCCTAAATACTTAGTTTGGTTTATATATACATTTTTTATGAAGGAAAAAAACATATTTTATCAATTTATTTAACATAAACACATCTGTAATTAATTTAAAAATACTGTTAAGTTGTAAGTGCCATGGAAGACAGACAGGCATTCTGGCTGGACGAAAGACTTCTTGCCTGGCCGAAAGAATATAAGGGATGGACCAACAGAAACTTGGGATGGCAGTGGTCCTCTTGAGGCATCCCAGTTTGGACACCCACGGGGGTGCATGGGAGTTGAAGTCAAGAAGTGTCTATCTGTTGCGTTTCCTGGTGCCATTAGAGGATGCTCTCAGTGTAGGACCCCCCTGGTTATATGCTTGCAGTAGGACACACCATGGTATCAGAAGCATTCCCCAGGACCTGCTTAAAAGAGGCCTAAAGCCTCACCTCTGGGAGTCGGAGTTTGGAGGAAGTAAATGAAAACTCACCAGGAGGGCGGAAGGAGAGAAAAGAGTAAACCTATCGTGTAATCGTGGCTGTGTGCACTTTGGCGCCCCCTACTAGTTACACTGTATAAAACAATTATCAGCAAATGGGTACAGCCCAGAAGAAGAACAAAACTTAGTGGTGCTCCACAGAGAGAGTACTCCCTTAGTAGACTTCAGGGATGTTGTCAGGAATTTTCAGTAGCAGCATCCTGAAAAAGAGAAATCAGACAAAATGATTGCTCCTCATGAGCACAGCAGTAAGGGGCAAACCAAAATATGAGAGAACATCTAAAACTTTCAGTGGGGTCACTATATAATCTGTACTCCAGCTGAATTTGCACACCACGTGGATTATAAATAAATAAATAAAATAAAGACTTGCAGTATTTTCATTTGAGGAATACATTAGCTGACCATAATGAGAATATTATGAGTGCTGCTATTGAATATATAACACTGATCCTTCTGCGCTCACTCACTTGCCGCCACATCTTATGACTAATTCTATATCCCAGCCGCATGCCTGCATAAATAGCCACACAGCTTACACAACAGTCAAAACACACCTTAAAGGAGCCTTCCACCTCACCATCCCTGAGTGAGAAAACACAGTGACCCTGTGAAATAATGATAATAACGAAAGATTAATTACTATTATTAATTACTAAGGCATTTCTGTCTTATTGATAGAAGAAAGAAGGTGTAAAAAAAATTGCCAGCTGCTCCTGGAGTCTCAGCTTTTAGCAATTGAATAAGTCAGTCCCATACTGTCGCGTCGTGGCGAAGATTGGAACTCTGTGGGCACAATGATATACAGTATATATTTTTTAATTATTGCTAGTTTTTAGTGTGACCTCCAGGAGGCATAGCAGCACCCCAGAACCCTTGATACAACTGACACAACAACAGTCACAGATTCAAATACAATAATTTGTATTCTTTGCAGTACTTTTACAGGCCTTGCTAGAATATCCTGCACAGCATCCCATAACAGAGTAAAACTCGTCCTCCTTTTCTGCCATACTCCTTTTACTACAAGCAAGTGTTGCCCAACTTCAACTGCCTGAGATGACTCCTTTTATCTAGGACTCAGTAGCACTTCCGGTCTTGGGGCATGGTCCATTAGGAGAACTTCTGGGTCATGCAGAAGTCCCACAAAGTAGGTTTGCAGATCTCTGTGGCTCCCCATGGAACCCAACAAAGCCAACCTGGCATAATGGATTTCCGCTGGGTAAGTGTCCTCGACTGAGCCCTTCTGGGACATCAGCATCTCCTCTGCTTCACTGGCACCTTCTGCTCATCTCTTGGTCTTCATACCTGTCCCAATATTGTTTGGCTCATGCTTGCCATCCTTTACAGTGGACATGTTTTTTGTATTTTATTTGCAGTTATTGTTTCCTCTGTGTCACAGTGGTGTAATGGTTAGCAGCCCAGGTTCCAGCTCAGGTAACACTTTTGGCCACATAGCTGCCAGACACTTCCCTAGCCCTCAGGAAATAGACGTCTGCACCATTATAAACTACTTGAAACTAGTCCAGTTCACCCTTCTCTACTGACTTCAATTCATTTCTCTGAGTTTGGCAAAGTTCCCAAACATTTCTGTGATTTCCTGAACTCATAGCAAAAGCAAACTCCGCAGGGTTCACTCATCACTAGTTTTCATGTGGATGAGTCCAGAAAGAAGCAAACAAAGTAGCCCTTCAATTTTTAAATGACACTCTCATCTGTAACAAAACTACCATAACACCTGCTCAGTTTAGCAGCTCCTTGTGGTGTTCTGGTGTTAACAGTCATTGCTAAAGTATACTAATGAAAGCCACCATTTTCAAGCAGAATAAGTCCAGATTTCTGACTGTCTTAACTAAATCCCAAGTTGTGTGGTGCTTTGGATATGATGCTGATGATACGTGCTGGACTGTGATATTCGGTTCAGGCCATGGAGGGCTGCGTGGGTTACAAGTTTAAACCAATACTAGGGGGATCCCCACTGCTCGCTTCGCTTGCCAAACCACCAAGCCTGCACTATGCTCCAGCCACTTCATGTCTCTGCCCCTCTCGTTGTGAAGAGGGGGGCCGAACACACCTCAAGGAGACGCGGTCGCTCCTCCAAAACCCCCTCTTAAACTGTGATACAATGGGAAACAAATACAGTTTTTTTACCTCCTCTTTGCTTGAAGCTGCTGGCTTGCTGCTGCTGCTGCCGTGCCGTGTGATCTGCATCTTGCACAGAGCTTCAAACATTTAAAAACCTGTACAGCAGCTGTCCTACTCTTTGTCTTTTATTTCCAGCCCTGGGCATGGTTAAATCTTTTGGCACAAACTCTTGTCTCGTGGGATGTGAGTTCTTGATATTTTTTAGCTTATAAATTGAAAACAGAATAAGAATCTGAAAATCTAACAACATTACATTAAGGTTCGATAAATTCTGAAAAGAATGATACTAAACATATATATGTAGGTTTTAAAATAAACTCTATTTAAAGCGTGACAAATACGTCACATAAAAACATCACATAAAACAGTTGCACAAAATCGTGGCACTTTTAGGCTTAGGATTTTATATATAGCGAGTAGACTGAGACTTGACAGATGATTAATGTAAATGCTAACTGATCATCCTATGATTTAGTGTTTGGCGTGTCTTGATTCTTGTTTTAATGTTTCTGAACATTAGTTTAAAATTAATCATAGGCATGAGACTTAGCAAAGATAGGCCTCAATTTTACGACAAGTTGATCCACACAGGAGTATTTACTATCTACTGAACGAATTTCTTTTTCCAAATTTTATAAGGTTTCAAAAAAACAGGCTGTGTTAGAATGATAGTAAATATGTGGCTCCTCTGCTGGGCTCGTTACGAGCCATCATATCATTAATTGAAATTTAATTCCCTTGTTTAAAAATAGTTTAGACAGATTGTATAAGAAAAACACAAGATAGACAGAACACAGTCCTATTAACTTCAAAATGTCACAGAAGACCAAACACATGGACTAGGAGCTCATTTGGATTCCTGCATCGTAATTCCAAATAAGAAGGCTAATTAAGTAAATGGTTCAAAAAGACCTACAAAGTAGCAACAGATTAAGATGCAGGATACAGGTAACCCTTCCATGAATGGAGTCAAGGAGCCAGGATGTCCAGTGAATATTTTAATCATTTCTTAGCTTGGCCTCTTTGAAGCATTGTGTAGAAAGTGATGCCTGTTTCTAACAATTGATCTCAATCATGACATCTTCAAACTTGCTTATCCAGTGCAGGAAGATGAAGGAGAAATGTTTTACATTAACAGAGTTCTGCTTTAGGTTAAAATGTTGACTCTTCAGTACAATTCAGCAAGATTAAAAGAATTATTTACCCACCACAGACTCCATCCATCCATCACTTATCCCTTAAACACTTTTAGGAAGGCTCCGCTATTGTAATCGACTTCACAGTCTTTAATTGAGAGGAGACGTATTGCTCAATATCAGGAATGGGTTCATTTAGCTCTGGGTTCTGGCTGTTTAGACTAAACGTGGACATTAATACTTAAAACAGGACGGCTTGTGATGGGAGTGCAAAACAATATAGCCCTATATAGTCTTATCCTGCTGGTGAGCCGAAACAGCCACAAACCTTTTTTTGGGTTTGATTCAAAGCAGGCATGCCTGGCTTCAAAATAAAACCAAACGTGTCATCCCCGGTGTTTTGTGGGCCTTTCTGGACTTCGCGAAAGAGCAATGGACACTCATGTTTCAAATCTCACAGCACTTATCCCTTAAACATTTCTAGGAAGGCCCCGCTTCTGTAATTGACTTTAATTGAGAGGAGACATGTTGCTGAGCAGTTGGAATGGGTTCGTTTAGCTCTGGGTTCTAGCTGTTTAGAGTAAACGCGGACATTAATGCTTAAAACAGGACGGCATGTGACGGAAGTGCAAAACAAAATAGCCTTATATAGTTTGAACATGTTGTTTAACAGAAACAGCCACAAACCGATCTTTGGGTTCAATTTAAAGCAGGCATGACTGGCTTCAAAATAAAACCAAATGCGTCATCCCCGGTGTTTTGTGGGCCGTTCTAGACTCCACGAAAGAGCAATGGATATAACAAAAGAAGTGCCCTTATCTAACAGTTACATAGCAATTAACCCGAGTGCCATATGATGTCAATTATAAGTTCTCATGTGTTCAATACTCTCTTAGTTCCAGCCTGAAACCTGCTTAAGGAACTGTGCTGGGCTCTCTTGGCATGCTGGTTGTGACCTTGGGAGGTGTTGCAGACCTTTAAACCCCACACACAATTGCATCCCACAAGTCCCAGGTTTAAAAAAAATGTTATTGATTTACTTAAAATACCTTCTCTCAAGCTTCCTCCTTTTTACAGTTCTCTTTCTTCATTAATTCTTTGACTTTTTCTTTGTTTCTTTGCTCCCAGGTGAGCTTTTCCCGATTCCACTCCCAACTAAATCTCACCTGAAGGAGTTGGAGCAGTTCCTTATCATCCCGGACCCAGGAGTACCTCTGGTGCAAGAATACTGTCACCAAGAAGCACTTCCTGGGTCAGGCGGGATATCCCTAGGACAGAGGAGTGTGTCATTTTGGCAGCTTTTTCTGGCAGTACCCAACTGGGCTGCCCATTAGGAATACAGATGGCGCACAAATGGGAAGTCCATCAGAGGGAATTCATGTCTCTGGGAGGACGTCTCCCAGTGGATTTTATAAAGGCCTCCTAACAGGGAAAGGTACCAACAACCAACCCAGCCAGGTTGACCATCCATCCAGTCCTTCCATTCTAAAGGCTTACCAGCTGAATAAGGATCCATCCATCTCCACTGTGATGCCAGCCAATCCATGTTGTCTGTGACATGGTACAAGTTAAAAAACCTTTTAATCATCCAGAGCTTCAACTGATTATTTAATAAGAAGAAAATCCCTCACAAGGTAACAGTAGTAGAAATGGGCACAAGCAATCAGCTGTGAAAAGGCCACCAGTCCATCACAGGGCCTACTCACACACACACAGGGCCAATCTGGACTCTCCAATTAACTACATCTTTGGGGATGTGGGGGAAAAACCTAAAAAAAATGGTGGGCTCCACATAGACTAAGCAGAATTTGAATCCAGGACACTGGATCTGTGAGGAAACAGCACTACCAACTACATTGCCATGCAGTTCCGATGTCCCAGTCATGAAGACCAAATTATTTTAAAGATTTTTTCCTCCTTTAGTCTTCATATTGTATAGGTCTTTGATAGTTGTTATTATTACTAAAACTGCAATGTTTAAAATATACTCTTAGTAGGTAATGTCAGGCAGCTCAAAATAAACTCCTCAGAGAGCCTTCTGGACTGCAGTTTACATTTTAGCCACCAGGCTGTGCTATGGTCACTTTATTTACTCTTACAAGGGTAAGGAGGATTTGAGGGGGAGGCCCTGTGGCTGCCTTAAATAAATTCACTTTTGCCACAAGGCCTATCTTGTGTAGCAATGACAGGATACATGCTAGAAAAAACAAAGCTACTTAGCTGTAAATGCATTAAAACTGAAAGTGAATTCAGAGATGTAGTTCTTTATGAACATAATATTAAAAATGTACTCTTGATTCAGTCAAGCCAGGCTCTAATCAAACAGCAGAGCTGTGAAGGGCGTGCTCAAGATGTGGTTTCCTCTGAAGTGGTAGTGGCAGATCAACCCAGAGTGGAACCAAAGGTAAGGGGGTGGGGCCTTTGCAGCTTGGCTTGTGGTCTACAGCTTCTGTTGGTGTGATACAGAATGAAACAGAATTTTTTTTTCTGCTTTTTTTGGAGGTTTAATATGGGGGTTCAGAAATTCAAAAAGGTTATGACCTATAATTATCACAGTTAAAGACACAAACAGAAAAAGAAATTGAGCACTTCTGGGTTACAGGTTGGCACTTACATGTCTAAAATTAACTTAAATTTGATGTCAAATGAACAAAAGCACAGGAAGTCAGCTAGGTGGCAAACAGGGTATGTAGATATCTCACTGACAGTAATAAAATAGATTGATGGAATGCCTTAAGCATTCCTCTTGGTCATCAGGGGGTGGCAGGCTTGTGGGTGATATCTTCATGAAGCACAACTCAAACTATTCTTTTTTCTACATGTTATATTAATTTTTGCTTTCTTCTTCTTCTTCTTCTTCTTCTTCTTCTTCTTCTTCTTCTTCTTCTTCTTCTTCTTCTTCTTCTTCTTCTTCTTCTTCTTCTTCTTCTTCTTCTTCTATTGGCTGCTCCCATTAGGGGTTGCCACAACGGATCATATTTTTCCATATATTCCTGTCCTCTGCATCTTGCTCTGTCACACCCATCACCTTCATGTCCTCTCTCACCACATCCATAAACCTCCTCTTATATCTTCCTTTTTTCATTTTACATGGCAGCTCCATCCTTAACATCTTCTTTGTTAAAATAATAAATAGCTAATCACACACACAAGAAAATGTAGCAACGCAGATTGAGATTTGCAGCGGTTTACTTTGAAAGCCACAGCCATCTCTTGAAAACAAACACGGTAGTTAGGGCAAAGACACCAAGCCCAAACTGCTCTGTTTCAGCTTCAGCTGTTTCAAAAAAACACATTTAGGAGTAGTAGATGTAGTAATAATGTCATGTATATAAAGTTACTTTATAGAAAGGCTTAAATATGTATACTCCTCTGGGTTTAAGCTGATATTAAATTGAAGAAATCCAAAGGCATTCACATTAATTTTTTTAATGAGTGATTGGTGTCTCAGCTTGCTTTAGGAGAAATAATTTGTTTACAAGGACATCAGGAGTAGAAGCAATGTAGACAGAAGTGTGTAACAAAAAGGGGCCCAGTAATTAACCCTACAGAATGCAAGAATGACAAAGTGCCTCACATTGAAATTTTATTTTATAGAATGGTGAATAAAGGAAATATCTACTTCTTCTCTGGCCTCTTATCTTCTTGATTCCACTGCTTGACCCTCTCATGAACTATGGGGTTCCTTAGCACAGAGTCCCAGAAACTATAACAAAAGCCCCACAAGTGGAAGGATTTGTCAAGCTTTTGCTTGTAAAACATACAGGGAAGACAAAGAATCTTTGTAAAATGGGAGACTTACTGAAAAAAAATTGCTCCGGTGCACAAGAAGCTCTGAGGAGCACAACTTGCCTAGAAGCAGTTGCCATAAACAACAAAGGCAATCCAAGGCAAGCAAGTCCTAAAAACAAACATCAACATCAAAAACAGAGCAAATAGGTCAATAATTCCACAAGAGCACAGTAATAAACATAAGAGAAACTTCCAAAACTAGCATATTCAATGAACTGTAAGGGACTGTGTGTTTCTTCAGCTTTTATAGGGCTATGGGCAGTCTCTTGATGGAGATGGATAGGTGGTCCCGCCTCATTGGGAACCACCCACAAAATACATGGAATATAACAGAACAAGAAAAGATACATAGAAATTAAATAATAGACAAAACTAAAAATAAAAGCCACAGAATAATGCAAATTAAAACCAAAGTAACAAAATTAACATTAACAAATGAATCCAAAATAAATGAAAAAGTCATAAATTGGAATTTGAACACATTGAAGGGGAGGAATCCTGGATGAAACATAACAGTCCTATTCTATCTATACTCCTCAAGTTCTGAATTAGAGGTGGCTTTGTATCATTTCCAGTCCTGTCTTGAACTGCTTCCTGGACAAGAACAGCTCTGTACTGTATTTACATCAGGAAAACCAGGTTATAGCTCCAACTATTGGCCACTGGTGTCACTGCAATCCAGAGTGCCTAAAAGGGCAGACCAGGGGTCTTATGTATAATGCTGTGTGTAGAATTCAAACTAAAACATGGCGTACAGACAAAACTGGAAATGTGCATATGCATAAAATAATTAAGATGCATAAAACTATACATAAGCAAAGTTTCACACACTTTTCCATTTAAATCCAATTCAGTGTGAACTTTAATGCACATGCATGTGCCTATAGCCCCACCCCAAACTTCTTCCCGAATTTTGCTTTCTTCAATATGCATATCAATATTAATAGCTCTTTCCATTTAGTGTTTTGTTAAAAGACAATGGGAAAAGCACATGGAAAAAAGAAGAATTTCAGCGAATGTGAAGTGGAGGCAAGGTAAAATGTACTATTTGTTGGCCTAAGCAGTGATATATGCAAGATAAGGAAACTGATGGAGTGATATAGTGTGGCAAAGACATTCAAAAGTTCAAGTTCAGAAAGTCGCACAGTGCCCAAAATAAAAAAAGAAGTGATCGGATATCAAAGTTGATGTGAAAATGTGCATCGCAGCCCACCATCTCTTTATTCTGTTTCAGGCAAAATTACAAACGCTGACCCCCATGCCAAGGACGCCACTCCCAGCGGTTATGAAGCTGCTGTGCCCAGCACATCTTATGGCACTTGTTGCAGACACACCTCTACCTCGGAAACTGCTGCTCAACCATCTGGCTGTGTGCAGATGGACACTGTTCTGGAGTCACAAAATGTAATAGTGGATGCTATAAGAGATGTGACCAATGAACTAAAGAATATAAGGGCTATACTATGTAATACTGACCACAAATTAAATGAATTGGTTAGAAAATAAATGCTGTATCTGATTGCCTGTTTTTACATTCCGCTAATTACATTCAAACAAAATTGTAACACTGTCCAATCTGGCTGATCATTTGGTGGGTCAGGGTCAGGTGAATTTGATAAATCCTGTGTCATGAATGCCAACCTAAAAAAGGAAGAGAAGCCACACAGAAACAGTAGCAGTGCTTTGACACTGGGTGCCACCTGTTTCAAAAACCCAGCAGAAACTTGCGTACATGTGGTGTGAGGCTGCTGTTATAATGTAAACTGTGTTTTCATACATCTCGAAGTCAAAGTGGAAACGGGTGTACGCAACATTTTTGTGCATACACACCGTTTATACATGAGACCCCAGGACTCCAAGGCAGCAGGTTATACAACTGGTACATATGAACAATTCTGGGTGTTGCAATTTTGTTACAGGTGGAGGAGGTAACAGTCTGAAAAGCTTGGCCACATAGGCAAAACTTTTAATTATTTAATTTAATTTAAATAAAGAATGATTAAAAGACAAAAATCTTAAATATTTAAAATAAAAAATGCAAAGTACAAAATCAAAGGGAAAGGAAATAAAACTATAGCTGTTATGTTTTAGCCAGGGTGAATTGCCTGTCTTATGTTTATTTTACTTTTCAGTGTCTTCTTTGTTTATTGTAAAATATTACTTTTCTAATGTGTATTGCATTGTTGCATTTTTTGTTTTATTATTAGGTATGTATTATATGTTCACCTTTGTTTTATGGGTGGAACCCCAAGAGGCGGGGCCACCCTGATGTCACTGCTAAGGGCACAGAGGGATGCCATGAAGCAGGTCCTTTAGCAGTTCAATGATTGTTGTCATGCACTGCTTTATTGTAAGTACTGCTTTTTTCTATGGTTTTAGGTTATTTTGCTTCTGTTTTATGGATTCTGTATCTTGGATTGTGCTTTGGGAATTGTTAGGTTTGGGTTGCCTTTTTGGGCACTCCCTCTTTGCCTTATTTTCTACTGTTTTTGTACTTCTTTTATTAATTACAAATGAATATCTAATTTTTAAAATATTTTGTTTTTGAACTGTTCTAATCTAGCCAGAGGTTTTTGGGACACTTATGATATATTTTGAACTTTTGAAGCCAATCAGTCTTATAGGTCTGCGTAGTGCGAAGCAGGCCAGTAGAGTTTAGTGGTGGACAGTGAATTTAGGGTGAAACGCAGTGCTTTTTATAGTTTGTTAGGTAAGACATGTAATATTCTATTTGTGTGATATGTTAATATAGTTAAGATGCAGAATCTGAGTGAATAACTTGACTACACAAGGCTATATTGTACAGCTATTCAGGGAAAGAAAAAGCACTATTTTTGATTACGTGTATTTAAACAGGAGTTTAACAGGAAAGTGCCTTTTTGGACAGAAGGTTTGGTGCTCATAGTAAGTCTCTGTTAAGAAAAATAGGATCATGGGATGTATACAAATAGACTGAAGGATAAAAGGTAAAAGAAAATATTAGTACAGTCAGCCCTTGCAATTCACGGGTTTAGGCTTTGCAGATCTCCTTGTTTGAGGGTTTGTCATCAGTAGTTAATTGGAAATTATTTAGGGAGTTTTGCGACCGACTGAGGAAAGCTGCAAATGGCATGCCTAGTCTAGAAAATATAAAGAAAACTAAAAAGGTCTAGTAAGTCATAAATACATGAAATATATTGATTATTAGCAATTTTTATCTATACTATCATAAATTTACACACATATTTTTATAATAGCTTAAATATTGTAACAAAGTTACACAGTTGCAGAATTACAGCATGTACATTGTCTTGGGATGCCACGCATCATCTTTGTCTTGGCAGCTACCTTACACATACATTTACACATACAGTACATTTTATATAATAACTTAAATATTGTAACAAAAGTTACCGAGTTGCAGAATTACAGTATCTACATTAACTTGGGATGACTTGCATCATCTTTATCTTGGCAGCTAGCCTTACACACATAATTTGCTTTGTCTTGCGTTTCTCTCAACGTTTTGAATCTTAGGTAGTGCAATAAAGTCAGATTATGGTCATGGGTCCAAAATGTAGTGCTTCTAGTGGTTCTGAAAGTGCTCCCAAGAGACAAGAAAAAAGTGATGACCCTACAAGAAAAGGTTGTATTACTGGGTATGTTTTGTTTGGTGAAGTCAGCTGCTGTGGTTACCATTACGGCATTAACAAGTCAACAAGTATAACAAGAAAAAGAGCAGAAAATCTGTGAAGCCATTGTAGCAGCTACTCCAGCGGGTGTGAAGTATATTGTGCAAGATCCTAATATCTCTTGTGTAGAAAATGATACTTTTGTCTGGGTGCAAGATTACTGTTAGTAAGAAGATATGAAATTAGGTTTTGGGACATTTAGTTAACATGCTATTGAATTTAGCTAAAAGTATCTTTACTGACAGGTGACCAGACAATTGGAAATTATCAGTTGTCCAGTTTCAGCTGATGCAAGTTTTGCTATTTCTTGTATACAGTCGCTATATAAAGAAGAGCATCTGGAAGCACTTCTTCAACAACTCTGTCATGCTATCCACCTACAGTATCATCTCAATTCTTGTAAGCATTACAACTGACCTAAAATAAAGAAGATGATGCAATGGTATGCATTTTAAAAAAGCATCTTAGCTGGATTAGGAAGATAAAATAAAGGCTGTAATAGTAAAAAAATTAAAGAAATATCGGATGTGAATTTTGCTGTTTGGACCATTCTGGTCATATGTTTTCTTCTGTTTTAACTTCTAGTATTTCATATGTCCGGTTTCTCTGCAAATAAAATTAATTTAGTTGTTATTTCCCTGAAACTGCCTTGTTGTTACTGAAATTAGCAATCACGAGGACTTGAGGGTTCTATTGAACGAGGAACTGACATACTTATCCAGATGCTGTAGGATCTAAACACCCAGGTCAAAGAGGTGAAGTAGGTTCTGTAGGATTAGGGACTGAGAGAGTAATCCACATCCTTCAGGGCCAATTATATAATCGGGAGATACTCCTTCAGGTTCAATCCTTGCAGTAGTACAAAACTCTGCTTTTGCCATTGCCTTTTCACAGAATGCAAAACATAAGGAGCTATTTATATTGATTTGCATATTCAAAGAGGTGTAATTCTGGGAGGAGTCTGGGGGGGCTGACAGGCACGTACACAAGCATTACATTTCAAAAAGACTAGGATTTATGTAGCAGAAGAACATGGAAGTTGGCGTACGTGCAAAGATTTATGCAACTGGATTTTTTTGTGCATACGCACATTTCCGCTTTTGTCCGTACGCCATGTTTTAGTATGAATTCTAAGTACGGCATTATGCATGAGGCCCCTGGTCTGTTTCTTGCCTTCTACTGCAGTAAGTGCAGTAAATTCATTATATGCAAATGTACCAATCAAGACATTCAGGCAACGATTTGTATTAAGTCTGACTAACTTGAACATTTTCACAAATGTGTGTATTATTGTTTATTTGTTTGCAATGTCAGTTGTTTCAAAAATGGCTAGAAATAGGAAAGGTACTGAAGTAAAGGAGCCTGCAATAATGGGCTATTCAGCAGTGATCTACCAACAGCCAGTCTGAAATTAAGGAGCACATTATGATCAACGAAACCATTTTTGTGTCACCCTTTGCCACCTTATTGAGTCAAAGTTAAAATATATTCAGTCTCTTTTGTTAGCACTTTGGTAGGCCTGATTTTCTGTTATCTTTTGTGTTTTTCAGAGTGAATTCATTCATATCTTGTCCGTAGCTTGTATTAGTAGTATATAAATAAAAGTGTGATAGAAAAAAATATCGTCCAAGATTGAGCATCATTCTTGAAAAACATGTTGTCACCCAGTGACCCAAGCTTAGAAAATGTTAAAGAATTAGATGTGTAGACTAAGCCTATCTTTTTCAGGTAAGAATTTCAAATATACAGTGAGGGGAAGGATTCAGCAGTGATACAGCATCTTACTAATCTTCCTTTTCACCCTTAGCCAAGAAGACTCTAACCCAGAAGAAGAAATATGATGTCACTGCCCAATCTTCCCTTCTGCCTTTGATATTATAAAAGACGACTGCATCAGAAAGTAGTCATCAGTTGAAGACTGGCTATATGGGAGCAGAGCTCAGCATGACTGACAACTTTATCTTACCCTACCGGTGGCTAATAGTTTGGTACTCTAAATTTTTG
Organism: Erpetoichthys calabaricus; assembly: GCF_900747795.2. Lineage (NCBI taxonomy): Eukaryota > Metazoa > Chordata > Cladistia > Polypteriformes > Polypteridae > Erpetoichthys > Erpetoichthys calabaricus. The sequence continues at coordinate 170,192,933 of NC_041395.2, read as the reverse complement.
TGATATCTCACATGTTTTCCATTTACAAAAGTATTATTCAGAGTCAGCTGTCTGAACACTTTGGTTAACATTCAGGTCAATCCCACTCAATATGTTGTCAGCACAAAAGGCCTAAAGTCACACTGTATCCCAATATGAAGATAATCTGAAGACAACTCCTGGAAAAAGGTCTTAATATCAGGTACTGGAAAAGTTCTCTGTGGTTCCCCCAAACTACAGCCCAGGATCATCTTGACAGTAGTCTCACTGAAGCCACAATGGAGCCAACCATGAGTGAATTTTGCTTAAAACTGAGTGGGAGCCATATTATGGGGTCTCTGAGTGTCACATTTTTAAACCAATCCAACACCTCATGAAGGCGGTGCTCAAAGTAGGGGCAATGCTTTTGAGCTGCAAAGATCAGAGGTGTTCTCGTTAACCTGGTCTGACAGCCAGCAAGATTCTGATTAAAATGAACTGTCAAAAAGTCTCCTGAAAAAGTATTACACATTGTGGTTCACTACAGGGCCTACCCCCAAACCCTGATACTGACAGACTGAGACACAAGTTCAAAGCAGCACACATTTTTTCTTTAGTGGGGAAGTGTCTTTCTCTTGCTCTCCACTTCACAACATATGTCACGCATGCGCGTTTAGGGGGCCGCAGAAAGACCCGATGAGCAGCGTACAACAGTCTGCCAGGGGATGGAGACGGGGCACTAACCTTTCTTTCTCTTGTTCCCGCAGAAAGCCAGATGCAACGCCGCCTTAAGTGTTCTCAGGATGCCATTATTCCACCCATAGCCACTTCCGCATTCCATCCCTTCCTCTGGTCTCACCCCGATGACATCATCAACCCATAAAACACCTCAGTTCCTCCCAGCATTCCAGTCACCAGTTTCCGGTCCCACCTTATTTATGTTCCCCTCTGTGAAGGGATGATTGCCTTTTGTTGGACGTATGTCAGAGAATCTGACCGCTTTTCTTTGCAGTTTGACAGTATACGGGACCGGAAACCCCAAACCTTTATGATTGTTTTGTGTCTTTATTACACACAGTAAACAGCACCAAATACAAGTAAGCACTGTCCTTTCTTCTTCTTTTTCTCTCTCTCTTCTTTGCCTCCACTCCTCCTCGCAAGCTTTATCATTGACAACCCGACTCTGGCTCCCTGATTGGTGGTAAGATGGCTCCTTTTATAGCACACTGGAAGTGCTCCAGGTGTTTCTCGACCTTCTTCTGGCTGCACTTCCGGGTGTGGCGGAAGAGGTTCCTCCAAGGACCCAGCAACACCTGCAGCACCCCCTGGCGGCACCCACGGAGCCCAACAGGGCTGTTCCAAACTACAAGTCCCAACATGCCCTGTGGGGATCGGTGGTGCTGTAGCAATCCAGGGGGGCTGCCCTCTAGTGTCTTGGGGGAGATAATGTCCTGAATACTATCTTTCCCTCGGTCTTTCCACCCAGCCAGCGTCCTGGCCAGGTAATGCTCCTGGCCATCCGTCACAACATATACAGTAAATGTGTATAATGTGTGCAGAAAGCATATTGCACATTTTAAAAATAAACATAACCTACTTTAAAAATAAATATAAGTTGACACAGGGGAAAAAACTTTCTGCAGCATCAGATTATACATTGGCATTCGACAACATCAATGGACAAATGGTAAATGTGAACGATACATTGTTGTAGGTGGTGTCTGTGCTCCCTGTTGTTCAGTGTTATGACAAAATCATAGGAGACAAGGTAAACCTGAAAGATTTGGCA